>NW_017535363.1:573051-577715 GCF_001853355.1 Bactrocera latifrons
TTTTTTTTTTTGTTTGCTATTCTACTTTATTTTTTGTTAATCGTAAATTGTTAATTTTTTCAGATAAATAATTTTTTATGTTATTTCAATTATTTGTGCGCCACTCACATTTCAGTTCCCAGCTTTGCGTGGCAGCTTCTGAAGTATTATTATTTCAWTTTTATTATTTTGCCACAAAGTTGTTTACTACATAACTACCCAATGCTGTTGTTTTTGTAATTTGATGTGGCATGCATATAATGCAAAATAAACTGAAATCACAAAAACAAGCTCTCAACGGGCTTCATTCATAATTGGCTTTGGCACAACTCTTGATTCTTCCGAGGAATTGGGGAATTGACGCACAACCGCAGCGCGCAAAAGAATGCCGTGACCGGCATAAGAACGTAAACAAAGCTTGCCATTTTTCAAATTCAATTTTTGTGTTTTATTTTTATGGGTTCAACTTTTTGTTTATTTCTACGGCACTTTGCTTAAGCCTTTCTTCATGCTTATGCGCGCATAAATTTTGTTACATACTTTTGTTTTGCAGTGTAGAATTTCAAAAGGAAGTCTTTCAAGCATTTTTCATGCAAAAGCACAAATCATTGGCGACTCGCTGACTTTCGTGCGAAATTGCGTCATAACTTTATATAATGCCTACGAACTTAGAATATTCGTCGTGTGGCAAGCGGAATAGYAATAAAAACGACCGGCTTTACCGGCATTTTAATGCTAATTTTTTAYACTTAATTTTATGATTCTCTTTTTATATTGCTTTCGTGATTTTTGCAAAACAACAACACCTGAAAAATATTATGATTTMTTTTCTATTGTGTCGCACCTGGAATTAATATTTTTGTTATGTGAAATTCTTCTTAAGTTTCAACCCTTCTGCAGGCGCTGTTTTGGTTATGTATGCTCCCTTACAAAGTACAACTTCAAAAACTTCAAGGTTAACGCATTTTTAAGGCTTCATGCGTCAATGCGCACTGCATTCGAACTTGACCGAGAACTTGAAAATATATGCTAAGCATATGTGCAGCCTTTAAGGCTATGAAATGCGTTGAGAAACATAATAATATGTAGTTGCCACATAATGGGATACAGAAAGCTACTAAATTAGGGTTACTGACATTTTGTTAAAGGCCTTACTACAAGTTTTCGCAAAACCAAAGTATATAACCCCAAACCGCAATAAAAAACTGAAAGATAACCAATGAAAAACCGAAAGATAACCAACAAAACCGGAATATACCCAATAAAAAACCGAAAGATACCCAATAAAAAACTAAAAATACCAAAAAAAGAATGGAAAAACTCAAATATTTTAATATCTTATAATGATTGAAAAGACTGATTACTTAAGGAATTTCCTGCTAATATCTAAAACTTCAGATCTTTGACAATTTTCAGCGAATGTTAGACTTTACCTTGTGATTCAATAAACTGCATTTTATTTCCATTCCTTGTATGGCACCTTATGTAAAAATATTATCTATGGAAAACTACAAGATTATTCGACTAAATCTTCAACTTCACTCTACATTACTATCTATTTTTTTTTACTATTTTCTGCTATTTTCACTTATTGACTGAATACCTAATTAATACTACTGTGGGCAAAAWATAGTAAGACTTTGTTCATAGCTTTAAAATTCTTAATTTATTCCTCAAAAACTGTGTCGTCTCCCTCAAATTTTATATTAATTTTGTCTTTCAAAAAAACACCAATCTGGCTACTCTCTTGCAACTGCACTTAACTTGTGCATACTTTGACGTCACATACATAAATCTGTTTACAAATTTTTTGAATACTCGTTAACCATTTTCAATGTCAGGKCTTCCTGCCACCATAGCCGCAAACAAGTTGCCGCTACAGTGCTCGCTTAAGTCTCGAGTCTAGCTTTTATTACGTTTTTGCACAAACATATTAATTTTTTTTATTTTTTTCCTTTTATTATATGCATTTTATTTATATTTTTTCTGTATTGCTTTGGTGTGCCGGCATGCAGGCATATTTCTTTCATACCTTCCACCACTTTTGTATGACACTTGAAAAGTGGGTAACCTTGAAATGCAGCCACCACGATCGTGTGCTGCCTGAAACTTGAGCAATGCCTGCTGCGGTCTTCTTTTTTATTCCTTTTACTAAATTGTTGCATCTACTGCGTAGGCATTTGCCAATCCTTGTAGCCTTTCGTTCCTCTGCTCTGCACAATCCCTGCAAGTCATCACTTTGGTATTGCGTCGTACTTTTAGAATTCCAAAGCGTATACTCACTCGTCTTCTTGTCCCACTTAATTTATGGTTTTAAGTAGGCAAGCGGCAAGCACATTATGTTCTCAGGAAGAATTCTTTGCCAATTGCAGGTGCGAGTTTTTGCAAATCTGGTTTTTTTTTGTTTTTTTTTGTCTATCTATAATTTTTGTTATTTTGCACTTGCTTTTGTGTTGATATAGTACAACTGATATTCTTTGATTATTAGTGGCTTATAAAGTTTAGTATTTTATTTGCACCTATAACCTACATCTTAGCAGATTACACTGCTTG
This sequence comes from Bactrocera latifrons, assembly GCF_001853355.1. Classification (NCBI taxonomy): domain Eukaryota; kingdom Metazoa; phylum Arthropoda; class Insecta; order Diptera; family Tephritidae; genus Bactrocera; species Bactrocera latifrons. Next base: position 575,584 of record NW_017535363.1, read on the forward strand.
CAATATTCTTACAAAAAAAAAGTGGCAGTATTCCTTCCGTTACAGGCTCCTCTCGCATATATACTCAATTCGTTGAATGGTAAAAGGAATTCAGTGAAGATRTGAACCAGTTTTAACCGTTATATAACCGTATTTCCCGTTATATATTAGTTAAAATAAACTAGATGCTCTGAAATCGTTATATRAAGAATTTTTCATAACTCACTTTTGGTCTGAAACTTATATTATTTAGATAACTATTGCTGACATGAAGTATATTTATAGAAGAAATATCGGAGGAAATCTGTAGGCGTTTTGTTTCGATATTTTTTACGCTCTATTGGTATATKGTGAACTCGAAGTTGTGCGGGGATATAATGTTCAAAGTTAGATTTAAGGCACATTTTTAAGTTGCCAGAACACTACAGTATATTACAAGCCGAGGGTTTTGCTATTGGGAAAGCGGCGAAGGTAGGAGGTAGACAGCCAAGTAGCAGTCAGTAAAGTAATCTCGGTTCGTATATCATCTTGAAGCGTTTTGGGAAGCAGGGTAGATGTGGATTGTACCACCAATACAAAGCGACTTCACTTCTCCTGGTTGCTAGGTCACAWAGGCATCGATAGCAATGATATACTGGACGGGATTGCCAAAAGTGGTGTACAGCTGTCATCTKATAACGTGATGGGTATACTTTGCATTATCTGTACGACAAGCTGGACGAGAACATGGCAAAAAAGATTAAACTTCGATGGAAATGTCTATTGGGATGCAAAACTGCAAAGCTCATGTRCAAAGTGGTAGCTCAGAAATTTACAAAGTACCTACTCACGCTTAATAGTAGAGATTGTACGAACACGAACATGATTGTAATACTCACTGGTTCCAGTCTGGTGACGGCGCACGCCTGCAGATTGAGGCTGACAGATCGAGATGATTGCATTAAATGCCAATAGCAAGGCAGCAAAGAAAAAATTGGGCATATCTTTTGCATTTTTCCCGTATTCATAAAGCTAAAAGAGGTATCTAGTGCTGAAAAGGGGCAGCTGGGGCCGCAAAATCCATTGAAATTCACCTCAAGCGCAGGCATCCTGAAGGATGACTACTTTTCATGAATTACGTAACAGCACTCCATCTAGAATCGCTAAGGACTAAAACTGGTCTAAAAAACCTGGTAAAAAACCTAACCTAACTCAAATATGCCGATGAAGTCGTAAAGCAAACAAACTTTTTTTACAAATAACAAATGGCTTGTTGAGAGAACAACAATTACTTCATTATATAGCTGATATAAAGAAAAAATAATAAAGTGAGACATGAAAAGTGTATAACGGTATATGCATATGTACATACATATGTATGTATGTGTGCATTAACTTGTAAAGAACTTTGTTTTATCAGCAACGCCGGAGCCATAAAATCATGCAGCCATCGAGAGACCTTCCTTCTCTTCATACAACTGTATTCATTATTATTATTATTATTATTATTGTGTTATTGTTGGTTTTGCATTTATTTATGTTTATTTCGCAAACAGCACCGCCGCTGATAAGCGTTTTATATTTTATGAGTAGCCAACAATTGCAGGTTTTATATGAGCATTTKCTGGCGTTTTTACAAGCGTTGCCTACAAAGCGAGAGTTGAATTGAAAAGCAAACGCACAAAATCAGCACAGATGATAAAGTGCGAAGACACACACACACACATACATATGTGTAAATATGTATATATGTGCACGGAGTTATTGGTACAACATCATGATAGCGAAAATCTGGCAAACAAGTCAATGAGTAAATCACAGGCTGACGGACGGACAGACAATATAACTGACTGGCGAGTGCATGTCAAGCGTGCTTTCACAGCTGTGTGAGTGTACTGGTGTGTGAAGCACGAGCTTTGTGGTTTGTCGACCGGCCAGCAGACAGACAGGCGCAACAACAAAAGCAGTTCATGGCGTATTTTTGCAACAATTTTTGCATACTTTTGCTMACTGTTAATACTTAAAAATACATATATTTGTATATGTATGTCAGCCAACAGCAATCTCATGTGATGATCGTCTSAAATACATACATACATACATATGCATGACTAAAGCACGGGTAACCAGTTGTAATCGGTTCTGATCGGTTAGCGGCGGGCTCAGCTGGTTCG
>NW_017535363.1:579179-580246 GCF_001853355.1 Bactrocera latifrons
ATATTTCAAAATGAAAAAAACTCTTTTGATAAGCGAGTTTGCAATAGAAGGGTCCAAATAGTCTTTTTTAATGTTAAGAGATTTGCACTGAAAGCTAAATAAGACATGTTTTTAGAAAATTTAAGACCTGCAAAAAACTAAAATTTCTATATGAACGTTCTTTTTCCGAAAAAACTCTAATATTTGCCAATATATACGGTTTCACAGTGCCACTATTGGATTACTTAATTCGTCACTCCAAACTTACCTGGATACATATGTAATTTCCATGAGGTTTATGAAATAGTTTCAAATGTTATAACAGAACTATGTCTAACGTAACTTTTGACTTTTCTAACTGACTTTTTAGGCTTAGCCATGCACTAAGAAACAGAAAAGCGAAAAGAACAATAAAGAATACACTCAAACAAAAGTTAAATGTTGCATATGAAGAAAGTCGCTACGTTTTAGCTATTTTACATATATACTTATGTATTTACATACATACRTTTGAACTTCCTCTYACAAAACTTTTCTGAAACTTTAGCAAATATTCTGAACAAAAGTGAACTATACTAATGGTTCCCTTAATCTGTAAAATGTATGTATGACCATTTGTAGAATGCTTTGTCAGCATGCTTCGATGATTTAAGTAATATTTTTATTATTATTTTTATTTTATTACTTTTGTTATTATTTTTTAATTACTTGATTGATAAGCTGGAAGTAGGTAGGCATTTTCATTTGACTTCCTCCACGACACTTATATAGAAATAATTATTTTGCATTTCTACACAACAGATTCCTTTCTCTAAATATATAATATAACGGTACATATTTCCGTTGCATTTATTTCCTAGTTGTAAAGCTACTTATTCCATAATAAATACTTTTTTACTTCGATTATTCACCACCCGCGCTTAACCTGACAAATGACCGGAATTGCGGCTGTATTTAATTTTAGCTTTCCGGCATAGGCAAGTAATGCACTATATAAGCTGTAAATAGAATGTAAACAATATCGATTTTTTTGCTATTATTGTTGCAACGTATATAAAAGGCAACAAGTAAGCCAAGGTTTTGGTAAC
>NW_017535363.1:580363-581659 GCF_001853355.1 Bactrocera latifrons
TATATATTTTCATATTTTTGTCATTTGTATGTATTTTTTCTTTTTTGTAAGTTCACTTATTTATTTTTAGTCACCATGCTTACTGCACCTTTACGTTTAGTTCATACCAAGAAAAATGGTTATCTAATAAACACGCACACGCTCAGTATTGAAAACATTTGTACATAATAGTCCATTTTGTGACTAATTTTAGTAATTTTGTCATTGAAAGGCCACTAAATAAATCAATAGCTCTAGTAAAAAGAGGTGAATGGTTTAAAGCTAAAAGGTAGCAGGTATTTGTTAGGGTTGTTTGCACAAATTTTATATAATATCAAACATCGACTACTCAGATAATAATTTTTATGAAATCCAAGGTCGATTTTCAAAAAATTTGTTGAAAAGCTCAGTTCACTGCCATTTAAGTAAAGTCGATTTCCGCTCCTTTAACAGATACTCGCCGATATGCATTTTTATGTCAATCTAAGATTCTACATTTTTATAAACGGTGTTTAAATTTCTCTTTTGACCAGAAACAACAACAACATTTGCCATTAATTCGTTGGGTTTAAAAAAGAAAAATAATTTAAAAAGGAAAAACTGGACAATTAAGTAACCGTTGGCACTCAGGTAATACAGGGGCTCTTGAAAGCTTCGTTGTTGCTTAGGTAGAGAGCAAAAATTGCGTGTGCAAATTATTTTAAATATTTTTTTCTCGTTTTTAGGTGAGTTACAGCTCARATTGCGTAAGTTCGCTAATTATTCGGTCATCTTTTCATGCCTTAATTATTTCTTTGAAATCATTTAATAATAAAAATCAACACAAAAAACGGCAATTCCAAATACAGCAGTGACGTCAATAATTGGAAAAGTAGGTGGATAGGTTTATTAGCAGTTCAAGTAAAATTTCTGTAACTTGAAGCTAAAGGACTGTATACTGATTATAGCGATACTACAATTTTTCGATACCATTTTKGTAGTACGATTTGTTCTTTGCCTCAAAATAGACTTCAGTTTCGGCGATCATCACTTCATTCGACGAAAATTTCCTCTCAACGTTTTTTTTTTTTTTAGATGTGAGAACAGGCTCAGTAGCCTCACTATCGATACCTCTTGTGGTGCATCCTAAAGTGGGGATTTCAGATGCTAACAGCGTAGACTTTGCTAATGCGGGACAATCGTTCAAGAGATGSTCCATTGTTACTCTGGTGCCTAGCGCTAGACATTTCCTGCAGTCTTCTCAATCTGTCAGTTCGAGAAATTTTTAAACTCAAAAAATATATCATCTGTATTCTATAAAATTACTTAATTTTTATT
>NW_017535363.1:581745-584385 GCF_001853355.1 Bactrocera latifrons
TTTTTATCTTAATTTCATCTACTGTAACCTTTCCCGCACTACTTTCAAGTACTTTGTTGTTATTCTTGTTCACTTGAAAGCACATCTTTCCAAATAGCAACTACCTAAATGGATCACTTATACTTTTAGCTGTCAATATGGCTCAAATAACGAACTACAACAAGAAAAAAATCCTATTTTGTTTTCACTTTGATATTTGTTTACGAAAAATGTGMTTAAAACATAAGCGCCAATAGATATTATAAAAGGAGATAGACATTGTTGTAGCATACCATAACCAGCCGGCAAAATTACAAATTTGTATGACATCAAGCTTTTTGTTTTTGTTATTCTTGCTTTCATGATTTTTTTTTTTTTTTTTTTGAATATCATTTGGGCAAATGTATATATTTCTTCTTGTTATTATTCATATTTTTCCATGTTGCTTGTGAATTATTATCTCCTTTTAGTAGTTAGATTGCAGCCTTGTTGTGAAATCGTGAAAATAAAGAAAAAAAAATACAGAATTTTTTTTGTGTTATATTATATTTCTATGCAATGTTATTGCTTTCATGTTAAGTGTTTTGCTGCAGCCTTTATGAAGGCTTGTTTACACTTTTCAACTCCTACAACGCATATGGAATGTTGTGTAAATATCTTATCGACTTCTTTTTATCATTTTGCTTTTTATTTCTGCAGTTTTTACGTTATTTCTATTTTTGTTTCATCTTTTTACCACAAAAGCAATTAATAATTTATAAACTAATTAACTAAGTTCTGGCCTCAAAGCTTGCTGATAAAATTGTTGATGGCACTGTTGATATGCCTACRTACTGTACTGTTGCCGGCTCTTGATTATTTTTTGACTTTTCATTTACTTATTTACAATTTTATATTACATTTATGAGTAATTAATAATTTTTATATCGAAAAAATACTTATATGATACTTATACTCTATGAATATATCGATAAGTGTATCGTAAGCGTGTATTTTATTGAGGTATTTTATTAATTTTTGAAATGTTCTCATAGTTAGTTTAATCGTTAGTTTAGGTTAGACCAATGAGTAAAGTATAGACCAGTTATGGTCCTTTGCGCTACCAGCTGGGGTCAGTTATTAAGCCCATAAGGAGTAATCATCATTTACGATGTTTGTGCTTGTTGCGAATTTCGACAGACTGTGTGAACTCACTGTTTATACCTCTTCCAGTGTATCATATGGTATCATGGTTTTTTTCGTTATTCCGCTGGTATAATTTTTATTTTACTAAAATACAAGTATTAAATATTTAAAATCGAGCTCAAAGCTATTTTTCGTTATATACCGATTTAAGTTTTTATAATTTTCTTTTGTTCAAAATTTCTCTTGTAGTGTCACAGTGAAATTATATTCAAAACCCTACACACGTATAATTTTTAATATTTCTTTGTTATCCTCTACCCGCCTTGTTCCCAATAGTCTCTTTTTGTACCTCTYTCGGCTATATTATTCCGCTTATTACTTTTTGTAGTCTTCTCAATAACTTGTTTGGTAATATTTAAAATTATCACTGATAGCTTTATCGCTTTTCAAACCCATAAACTTTGCTTGTACCACAATAAATTTCAGTTGTATTTATAACTAGACATAAATGAATATGCATATAAACAAGACAATAGCAAAGTATAAGAATAAAAAAAATTAATTTCGGTTGTACCGAATCTATAATACCGTACTCAAATGCAATAGATTCGTTAGAAGAACTTTACTTCGATTGCTCAGCTTATACGACCGCTATATGCAATAGTAATCCGATCTGAACAATTTCTCCACAGTTTGCMCCATTGCCGTAGACAATAACCCATGTCAAATTTCACGAAGATAGCTCCTCAAATAAAAAAGTTTTCCATACAAAAACTTGATTTTGATCAATTGGTTTGTATGACAACTATATGCTATAGTAATCCGATCTGAACAATTTCTCCACAGTTGGCACCATTGACTTAAAAAATAAAACATGCCAAATTTCGTACAACTATATGCTATAGAGATCCGATAATGTCGGTTCCGACATATAAGTTGCTTCTTTAGGACAAAAGCACGTGTGCGGAATTTAAGATCTTCTCAAAAACTGATGGACTACTTCACGTATATACAGAAAAACAAACATAGCAAAATTAATAGATCCTCTTCAGGGTATAAAATTTGTTATATAAACTATGGTTAATAGTGCAAACAGTTCATTAAATAAATTTATTATTTAGTTATTCAACAAGCAACAACAATACTTTACTTTAGCGTTTACACAAACAAATATTGTATAGTATTTGAACACGTGATGGTTGCATTAATATTCATTGGGTATTTTGCATACAAGACACAAATGCTCACTTACTTTTACTCAGTACTGTACAGAGTTATACAATGCACACTGTAGGAATATGCAACGACGCTGAGCTGATACGATAAGTAAAAATTGCTCACTCTTGTGCTTTAACCTTTTTTAAGGAAATCGCTAAGAGCTCATGCTGTATTAGCATTGGCTGATGTCAATAGTAGCAGTGTCAATTCAACGAATATTATGAATAAACGAATTCTTTTACGACGAAAAAGAATAAATTTAACAAAAAAAATTATTATAAATAAACCAATTTTTCTTTTATGATGAAAAAGAGTAAA
>NW_017535363.1:586328-601449 GCF_001853355.1 Bactrocera latifrons
TTGTATTTAAAAACGCAATTTTTTTCACATTTTACTCAAGAAATTTAATTTAATAATTTTTTTTAGTATTTCTATATTCTGAGTGAGGAAGGCATATTAAGTATGCTACGAACTTTGTAACACACAAGAAAATGTGGGAGATTCAATAGAGTATAAGAGTGTACATATGGAGAGGACGTGTTGAGTCTCTGTAGCGTCTGCGTCGACGCCTGGGCGTCTGTAATGACTACAACTAATCCCTCAGTTTTTTTTTGCTATCGATCTGAATTTTTGCACACTTTTTTCACCTTAAAAAGCTGCTCATTTTTTGGAATGTGACATAGTGGTCATATAACTGTCATACAAACTGGACGCTCAAAATCAAATTTTTGTATGGAAAACTTTTTTATTTGACAAGATATCTGCACGAAATTTAGCATAGATTATTATCGAAGATAACATTACAATATCCGAATATATCCTTCAGATCGGGCGTCTATTTGTTATAGCTGCYATACAAACTGTGCGCTCAAAATCAAGTTTCTGTATGGAAAACTTCTTTCTTTAATGAGGTATCTTTACTTAATTTGGCACAAATTATTACCTAAGATAATATTACAATCTCCGAGGAGAATTGTTCAGATCGGTTCAGTGTAGCATATAGCAGTCATACAAACTGATCGCTCAAAATCCAGACTTTGTAAGGAAAAGTTTTTTATTTGACACGATATCTTTAAAAAATCAAGTTCTTGATTGAAATTTTTTATTTATTTATATAGTGTATTTTAGCCTCTGTGATTTTTCATAGTTTTTTATTGTTTTCCCCCTCCTTATTTACAATCCATTGTTCTCTAATCAGTCGATTGTTACCGTGATTATCACATTTTGCAATCAACAAATGTTTCATTTCTCAAACAGCTGTAATCTGCCAACGCAATGTGTGTGTTTTATTGTTATTTTTGTATGCACGAGCTTTATGTACAATTCATTTATTTATGTATTAAGTGGCGATGTCACCGTACGAAAATGATAAACAAGCTTTTTTTTTTGCAAATATTATTTCACTAATCAGCGCTGTTATTGAAGGTAATTTATATGTCTCCATACATATGTATGTACATTAGTTTTTGCTTTGTTTTGAGTGCTGTGACGCACAGTGCGGACTTTCTTATCGCACTGACTCTTTAAATAACCTCAAATAACACTTTTCTATTAAGTAATATAGTCCATGTAAATATCAGATTTATATTCATATAAATAAACTTAGATATTTATATTCCATAAAGCTTTCTATTGCTCTCGCCAGCAAATCGATTTCTCAATATAATTTTTACATACATATCTTCAAAGTGCGAGTAAATATATTTCCGCTTTGTTTACTTATTTTGTTACAAACTATTTGTTTGCTTTTGCCCTTATCAGCGCTTTGTTTTTGTTATTCATTGTGCATATTACATTCGATATGTGTAAACAAAAGCTTACTGGTWGCAAGACGGATTTGCTTAACATATTTTCGATTTATTGTGCTCGTATTTAATATGTAACAGCTTTGTTGTGGCAATCGCATATACGCTTTGTGCTGAGTTCTTAATGGACATGCCTAATTTGTTTCCTATCGTACCAGTTTTGGCATACGCTAATTGAGTATAATTACTGTTTTGTATTTAAAGTGGTTTGAGCTATTGAAATGTGCGTCAGGTGTGTATGTATGTCTGTTGCGTGTATGTATTGACTATAATTGATCTAATAATTTGTTTGTGCTACGATTAGAAGTACAAATTAATAGAAGTAGTCGATAGTCACGTGCGTCATTTTCGCACTTTTAACACGTCAATTGTTACCGTTTTGGTCGATTGCCATTCAAGTGGATTTGTACATTTGTATGTATGTACATATSTATGTACTATAGCTTGTTTGTATTATATTCTTTGTTTTATTTGATATTATTAAAATAATTTTGTTCTACTTAATTTATTTTACTATTGAAATTGGAAATATGAGAGGGTTTCGGACAAAGAAAAGCTTCATTTTATGTACAATGTTATCGATTTTTTAAATTCGATTTTTCATTTTTATTCTACTTAATTTGTGAATTTTAATAAAACTCCGTATGTGAAAAAATTCCGAATAGGTATGTATGTATGTATAACTCTAGAATTCAAAGGAACTAAAAGTAATACATTTTGTGCACAATTTTATCACCAAATTTAAATAAATATTAATTAAATAAAAGTCATCTATTATTACTACATCGATAACCTGTTATCGATTTTTTAAATTACAATTTTACAGTTTTGCTCTACTTAATTTATTTATTTTCATTAAAATTCAGTCCGTGAAAAATTTCGGAGAACCAAAAGTTCTATAAAATCGATGGAACTAAAAGTACATACATACATACATACATATGTATGTATGTAGTTCATTTTATATGAATTTTTTTTTACCAACTTTCAACAAAAACTATGTTAATACAATTTTTAAAAAATCTTAAATAAACAAAAAAATTATAATCGATTACAAATTCGATAACATGTTATCGATATTTTACAATTTCTTTTTGGATCGAATTAAATATGTTGAGTTATGTTTGCGATAATATCAAATGCGTAAAAATCTATTTGACACCACAATATATCATAATTATTGTTTAGATCAAATATTGTGTATAATTTCTGAAAAAGAAAAGGTTCTGAAAGAAAATTACAACTAAATTGTTTTTTTTTTTATAATCGATTGTATATTAACCAAAACAAATTCTACAACTTATCGATATTTGTCGATTACAAATTCGATAGCATGTTATCGATATTTTGCAATTATATTTTTTATTAAAATAAATATGCTGAGTTATATTTTTAATAATATTAAGTACTTAAAAAGCTATTCGGTTACAAAATATATCATAACTAATATTTAGATCAAGTTTTGTATATAATTTCTAAAGAAAATGTCAGATACTATTAAAACAAATTCAGTTTATTATTATAAAGGAATTGCTTTTTATAATCAATAAATGTTCAGCTAAATATTGCAAATTGCAAATTTTTTACAGATTTATTTCTTYCTATTTTAAAAATCATAACTCATTTTTTCTTTTTAAAAATCGTGTATTGGCGAAAATTATCGATACATTTTTGGCGACAATTAAATTTTTCCACCGAAATAACTTCCCGCTTAGAATTGTTTATTTCTATTTAGAAAATGATAATTTGTTTTTTTAAGAATCGGATATGATCGATTAAATTATCGATAAATTTTTGTCGACAATTAAATTTTTCGACGGAAATTATTTTCTGCTTAAAAATTTTTGGCGACTCAAAATAAATTTAATTTTCTTATATATTTCAAAATATTTCAAAAATATGGAGGAAATTTTGCTTGGATTTCCTTTCTCAGTTTGTCTGAAGTTAGAAATGGTTTTCTACTTCGAAATGATTTTAAAATTAAGAGTAACGCTTTTACTCTAAAAAAAATTCAATTCAATTATGTAAAAAAAATTTAAAAAAAAGTATTTTACAAGTCAAAAATTAAGTCAAAAATGAAAAAAAAAACTATTGTTTTTTTTATTTAAAAATATTATTAAAGAATACTTTGGTATTCTCATAGCCCAGAAAACTCGCAAAAAATATGCGTGGTAAGTGGGATCATGGTTGAGATCTGCTTCAATTTATAGTTCCTATACAAGTTATGATAGCGGTATATGCTCTCATTTCCTGATGATCTTAAGTTAAAATTTCTAAAAAAAAAATCACAAACAAATGGCTGCGAATTAAATTACAATTTTTATGAATTTTCTCAAATTTTTCAAAATGCTTATGAGTTTTTTTAAATGTTTATGATCTTTTGTACATTTTGATGAACTTTTCTGAATTTGCGTTTAATGGAAATAGAGAAGCTCTTGAAAAACTGTTCATTCCTTAWGTTCATGCTTGTAAATTAAATCTCTTTGAATAAATTCCATAACATTTCAAAAAGCGCTTTCGATATTTTTAGGTAAGAATGTGTAAAATATATTTAAATTTCTTTAAAGTTTCAATAGGCAAACAGAAAATACAACAAGCATTTTCTACAGTTTGCTTTTTCAAGAGTTTGAAAGTGAAGCAACAATAACAAAAATAGTGTTTCAACTTTAAGAGACTCCATATGAATTGCATAAGTGCGTCATGTGTATGCGCGCCTACCATGCTTTATATATTGTATATGTGTAAGTTATCAAACGAAAATCGAAAACACACTTGTGAGGTCATCAAACTACAAGCAAACACACATATGCTTATATACATATATAGATACACATACATACATACGTGMGCATATACGAAAAGTCAATCAGCCTCAAAGGCGCTGCCTGCGTATTTATATGCTCTTCTTGTATACATATGTACATATGTATGTATTTATATATATAAGTATGTGTGCACTTGCACTGCACATTCGAGTGGCTAACAGCAACGCAACTAGACTTTCAGCAATAGCATTAGAAACAAGCACAATGAAGAATCTCAATTCACTTGCAGTCGACTGTTGTTCTTTTGGAAATTCCTAAGCATTTGKGATTAAATATTTTATATATGAGTGTATGAGCATATACTCAAAATGTTAAGCGTAACCCTGTGAGAAACTGTTCGCAATAAATACTAGTGGTCACGGCTTTGAGACTTCTTTCTTTGTTAAGAAAAAAGTCTCTCCTCAACAACAGCACAACGAAGTTTTGGACATTCCACCTGTCCTAGGTGGAACAACAACTATTCACTTCGAATTAGCTGAAAACCAGCTCTCTAAAATATTTCGAAAATAATGCAATCTTCCATTCAAAGACCAAGAAACTTATGATTTGGAATACCAAAWAATATGTTTTTGTTGTAGCGACAGAAAAGATTCCTGAACTAAATTAGTTGATGGTGCCGAGTTGACAGTCCTTGGTCGGATAAAAATCCGGTACGATTCCGGTTACTTAGACCCGACGATCTATATCTAAATATGTCAATATTTAGATTTCAAGATGTTAATAGGAGATTCCAAGTGTAGCCAGGTTCTTCTCCATCTGGTCTTTCCAACTGAGTGGAGGTCTTTTTTTTTCCTCTGCTTCCCCCGGCGGCTACTGCGTGAAATGCTCTCAGTGCTGAAATATTTTCAACCATTCAGAGGACATGATCTAGTCAGCGTAGGCGCTGTCTCTCAATTCGCTGAACTATGTCAATGTTTTCGAATATCTTGTACAGCCCATCGTTCCATCGGCTGCGGTATTCGCCATTGCCAATAAATAAAAGACCATAACTCTTGCTCAGAACCTTACCACCGCCGTCCCCTGCCGCTATGTTGTTCTTAAGACGGGTAATTGCTATTCAAACTTCTTCATGGTCGGGCAAYGGAACGTGTGATCYATCGTCATTGATTRGGGAATCGGATTCAGCATCTTCAGGTCTTATGCTATCAACGCTATTCAGCAGGTTTGGATAATTGTTCCCTTTATAATATCATGTTGCTCTGGACATCAGTCAGTAGATCACCTCGGGGGGTTCTAAGAGARTATGCTCCGGTCTTCAAACCTTCTGTTAGTCGTCGCAACTTTTCGTAGATTTGCGAGTATTACCCCTGTCGGTGTCTTGAGTAAAGAGACCGAAAATGCATGCTGACTACCAAAAATGTTGCAAAGGTGTTTTGGATCTAGATATCACAAATGTCTCCAGGGTTTAAAATTCCTACTTGGTCATATACAAAACATCGGTATTGTATTTTTGGAAAATAATACTACAGAAAAGAATTCTTTCGAACGTAGAATGACGAAAATATAAATTTGTTTRAAATTGACGGATCTCACGCATACATTTACACACCTAGAAGTATGTGGAAATACGCTTAACAGAACATCTAGTGGTCTACAGAATCGCATACCGCTGACTTACTAACAACTGTTTTTGTTTTTGTTTACTTATAKGTATGTTGTTGTTGTAACTTCGGAGGCTCACATACATATATACGTAGCACACTTAAAAATCAAACGAAAACTAAACTGCGTACCAACACGCACACAACACTCGGCCGGCTCAGCTCCCTCGCCACYACCACCACCACCATCACCAGCACAAACACATTGCATTTTTCCATTTCTCGCTTGATTCGCTAAGCGTACAAGCGACTTGCTGTTTGTCCATTCATTTGTGCGCTCGCATTTCCGCTTTCCATGTAAAACATTTTCCATACACCTACACACACAACCATACATATATACTACTACATATGTATATACGACCACAGCAGCAAGAAAATTTTTCGCGTTGCGTCGAGTCGAGTCATCGCGCGCTGTGCCACTTGTGCCGCATTGCTGGGCGCCTGTTCTTTTACTCCAACTAATTAACAGTTTATAATTGTTACCTCAAACCGTTAGCCGACCGCCAACGCGCCAACAATGCGGGTGCGTGTGCTTGTGCRGCCGCCAATGTTGACACTTGACACCCGAGTCTTAATTAATTGTTAAATGGCCGAAACTGTAGCAGGAGCAGCGGGGAAGCGGGTGGCGGATGGCGATGGGCATAAGAAAAACGCACACAAACACGCGCGCAAGCAAAAGTCATTAATTGCCTTTTCCAACGCACACACACACACACCCAACCACAATCTCGAAAGTTGCTTTTAGCTGTGATGGCTGCGTTTTCGGTTGAGTGTAGGTATGTATGTGTGAATTTGTGCTTGTATGTGCGTAAGCACGCCACGCCAGCAGCAGCGATTTTTAATTGTTACGCCCCATGCGTTGTTGCTGCCTCCTCACACAAAACTCCCCAACTAGACAGAACTACCATCGCCAGGAAGCAAGCAAACCTCTCGCTATTTCCGTCAGCCTTCGCCACAAGTTCGTCCAATTAGCCGAGTTTTKTTTCCACATCACAAAGTCCAAACTCCAATCGGCCATATCAAAGTATTTTTATGGCATTTTTATATGCGTCTTTCCCCTCCCTTTTACCGCTTAATTGCTATTACAATACCTCTCTCAGCTGTTTTCCGCCTCGCTGCACCCGCTTTTCGTCGTAACGCCCGAAGATTCGTGCTCATCGCAACGCACCGCTTTTCTCACTACGAAAGCAGTTTTTCAATTACACCCTACCCCAMTGCATTTCCTCCTCACACTCACTGTTATGCATACACTTCTATTTTAACCGTTATTTACCTCATACATTCATACATCCATCCAACTGCTGGTCTAACTAATTGCTCCGACACTATCTCTTTGCCCTTCAAGCATACATACAAACCCACATATGCATATCCAAGACTCACATCACTATATCTCTCATCCATGGCATGCATGCGKTGGCCGCATGTCCATCAGTTTAGTTTCGCTATTTGATTCATTAAATTTTGTGTAGCCTCGACCTACACCAATTAACTCGGGGTGATTTGCTGGGCGCTCAGACTTTTGTGCTGCACTGTTTTTCTCATTTTTTTTCGTCAAAATATATATTTTTCCCTTTCATTTTGTGTGGTGTTTCTTCTTGTTTCGTCACTAAGTTTTTCATTGACAGCAAACCATTTTTCGGCTACACTCTGCCTTGACTTGCCCATGCCGTGCCGTGCTACTTCGTTTGGTCGACCCAACACTCGGCTCCACCGCCACACGCCATGCGGCAGCGTTTCGTTTCGTCTTGTAATTAAAAACACAACTTTTCATTCCTAATACTGATAAGTCATTAAGGTTGGCTTCGTCTCTCTACTTCCATTTCCCTCTAACTCACTTTTGCCKTTTRTAGTTATGGTAGGACGCGGTCCCTTGTTGAATAGCCAATCTTTTATCTCCGCTCATTCAATTTGTAAATGTTTCTATTCRGTCAGTGTAGTGTGGTTGTGTGTTTTCTTCTTTTTAATTTTAGAATTTTAAGGGTCCTACAGTGGCGGTTCATAAAAGTGGAGACTTCGTACGAAAAAGAAAAAAAACATTGACATTTATTCAAGACGGCTTTCCTCAGTTTTATGTCATCGTTCTAAAATTACTGGCAATGGACGCTGTCCAAGTGAGACCCCTGTCCCAATCAATCCCTTAATCCAACTTAACCTARCCTATCTCTAGATAATCGTATTTGTTTGAGGTTATAAACGAAAGAAATCAATTTTTAATATATTCATATGATTGTGTTTGTTCTAATCTAATAAGTATTTCATCACCAAAAATGCAAAATAACGTAACAACATTTTGGAAAATTTACAGGATGAGTGAAACAAAATTTAAATATTGGTTAAAAACGGGTTATATCTGATGGCAGAATCTAGATATGTTGGACATACATATGTACTATATATTCAACAAAACACTCAATTTCGAATTTTTTGATCAGACGTTATTTTGCATTTTGTATTTGACGATTTGGAGTATATTTGTTTCAGACCTTGTTCTGTTCCATGTCAAACGGGAAACCATTATAATCTCTGCTTTTCACTTCGTAAACCATATAAATCATCAAAAACCCTTCAGAAACAACATACTTTCCAGCATTGTTCTTAGTAATAGTTTAAATTTATTCATTCTGTATATGTATGGGTTATTTGGGGACCAGAAAAATTCTAGTTTTTGGAGTAGCTTTTTCGATTCCCGTTTTCTTAGGTTATAAACATCAATCTTTTTTATCAAGTGCTATTCTAGTCAACTAAAAAATATCGGTTTCCCTTCGTGTTATCTGAAAATTTCACGTTAACTTAAGTTGTTTTAATGAGATATACCTAGAATCGGCTTCCTCTGGCTGT
This sequence comes from Bactrocera latifrons, assembly GCF_001853355.1. Lineage (NCBI taxonomy): Eukaryota > Metazoa > Arthropoda > Insecta > Diptera > Tephritidae > Bactrocera > Bactrocera latifrons. The sequence goes on from NW_017535363.1 coordinate 595,044, forward strand.
ACAATTTCTGAAATTTTGGAGAAAAATGTATAGTATAAAGATTCACGATCCATTTCGATGTTCCCTACTATTTTTACAGCGAAAACACAAAAATCCAATTTCAGGCATTAAATAGTCGGTTATTATGGCGCGATAACGAAATTGACGGTTACGTTCTCACCGTCATAATTGTTGAAGATATATGGACTACCGCTGATTCCATCCGTTGTTTTTGTTGAGTGAAATGACAGATTTTGAATCTCTTCAGGTTGTTCTTCGTCCCAAATGCGGTAATTTTGCTTGTTTACATACCTATTAAGCAGGAAATTGCATTTATTGCTGCTTGGAACTTTTCAAGCTCCCATAGAGCGAAGCGATTGGGAAGTTCGAGCGGCTTCACTTCTTGCACAAGCTATTGTACGCTTTCAATCTCGACGTAAAATGCGCCAGATCGTTTTATGCGTCAGTCCGAGGTGCGGCGAGCGGCACCGAAACGACTCTCCACGGCCTGAGTGTAAGTATTTCCATGATCAAATGCCAAAGAGTACTGAAAAAAAAATATGACCTTGACACGACTCACGCGTGATATGTAAAAAAACGACTACTGAAAAAAGGAACCTTTATTTCGATCGCCCGTTATTTCATCGGCACAAAATGGCTTGAGATGCATTAGGAACAAAACAAATTCACTGTTTAAATATCCACAACGCCACTGTAGACAAAATAAATAAAAAAGCAAGAAACGTTGCAGTAAAGAAAAGACAATAAAAATAAGAATATATGCTCGTGTGTCTATCCCATTGAATCTCTAAAATTTAATGCACTTCTGTGCCCATAATCAACACTATTTAAGTAGCAGCAACAACAAGCGTCCGTCCAACAACGACCAGCTGGCAGTGAGACACTTGCTTGCGATCAAGATGGCAAGTGTTTTCGAAAACGAAACAGCAAAATGCGTCAGAATCAACAATTGCAACAACAACTTGTGTGTAAATCGAAAATAGCAGCGCCGCCGATTGTGTAAAGGGCCGCTACATGCAATTCGATCATGAAAATTTCCGACAATGGTAGGAAGCGCGATGCTTGTGCTGCGTCTGCTTGTCGTCTCTTCTGTGTGCCTGGTTGCGGCTGTTCGCTCGACGGCTGCCAAATTCACCATACGCCACGATCACCCAAAACGACGTACGCGGCGCTCTCCAACCATCAGTTGGGGCCAATTTTGGGGCGTTCGTTTCAGCTGCTAGCAGAGAAAAGTTGGTTGGCGTAAGAAGTGCGATCTCCAGCTGTACGCATAATCAATCGATCGAACGCTTGATTGCTTTGGCCCCCACTATTATTTCTCATGCTGTTGTTGTTAGTGCATTCCGTTGGTCGTTGTTCGATTATGTTTTCGTATTGACTTTTACTGCCTGTGGCTTGCTGTGTGCCTGTTCGAAAATCGATCGATTTGGAAGGGGTGTTTTTCTTATTAGTGTCCAAATCGTCCATTTGCATATTAAATGACATTTAATGGCGCATAAATAATTTGTTTCGAGTTATGAACATACAAAATTGTACAAGTCGTTTAATAATATTTTTAATATTGTTCTTTTATTTTTATTTTTTCAAAGTTTGATTGTGCGCTCTTATATGGTACATTGAAAAAAATTATTGTTAGGAAGTTAAAATTTTGTTCGTTTTCGGAAAACACATGTTATTTCTTCGAGAATATGTTTAACTTAAAGTATACTGTAGAAAATTTTGCAAAATTTTGTTTAAAAATAATATCAAACTTTTAATAAAAGGTCTTGTTCGTCTCTATATACTCTTACTAGCCTCTAAGTTTTTGAGCTGGCGATCTGAAATTTTGCACAGGCCCTCTTCTCTTCAAGACGCTGCTTACCTGTTGCAATTGTCGATATCGGAATAACATATAGCTGCCATACAAACTGATCGATCAAAATCAAGTCTTTGTATGGAGAACTTTTTTATTTGATAAGATATAATAACGAATTTTGGCAAAAATTATTGTTGATGGGAAAACTAAAATCTCCGAAGATTTTTTTTCAAATCAGTCCACTATAACATATAGCTGCCATACAAACTGACCAATCAAAAGTTCAATAAAGCTCTTTCTATAGACTTTTATTTGATTATAATATTATTTTCAGTGTATTTATACTCGTACCAAAATTACTTAATTATATTTACTTATATTTGTTGTTGTTTTTTATATGCAAGTGATTCTTTAATGATCTACAATCTCTTGCTGAATATACATACTACTGCATACTAGTATTTATTTATAAGCATACATACAAATGTGTATTCATATGTATGTAGGTATACTTAAGGTGGCCAAGGGTTCAGCTAAGACTATATTACTTGCTGTTGTTGTTTGTTTGTTTCACTTATTGCCTTCGCTTCCTCATATCAAAAAAAACAAAAATATCAAAAAAACAAAAAAATAAAAAATCTCAAGGCCCTTGAACATGCTTTACGCTACTCTGTGCGGGGCATTATTATTTCAGTGCTACGTTCACTAAATGAAAACTTTTCGGTTGTACGCCCAGCATTTTGAAAAGAACACAGACACACTAAGGCTGCATAACATAAAATAAAGTTTGACCATGTTTTTGTTGTGGATATATTTTTGGTTTTTCTGTTTAACAAAAAACAACACTTAAAAATTTTGAGTTTCAGTAAGCTAAGAAACACGCATGAAATTATGCATAAACTCTGCGCCCACAAACAAACACACATACAGACTCATGGATATTGTACACATATTTTTTGAAGTACTGTCGTTGGTTGCTGTTGTGTTTTGGGCGCCTGCTGCCCGCTAGATTGTTGCGTAAGATTAAAAGTTCTCGCCATATAGGACGGAAGTCGATTCTAACAAAAAAAGGAGCACATACAATGCATATGTATGTACGTGTGTATATTTGAATGTATGTACATATGTATTACTTATGAAGCGTGAGGATCGCTTGTAGTTGCTCGATCGGTGGCTGCTTACTGCTTCTGTCGAACCTTTGTTCGCCTGGCACGTTTTCTTGACCAAAAAGACCTGCTTTTTGAATGTGTTCTTCCGAAGTGTTCTTATGCTTCTTCTTTTTCTTTTGGTGCATAATTCACAAGCTCATTAAGTCTGGCATGCTTCTTGTGCTATTAAATGCTATAAATTACTTTTGTTTACTTAGCCAAATTCTTTTGAGCAAAAATTATTTTGTCTGTTACTTTCCGGTAATGCGTTTATCAGAAGTTTTTGAAAAATAATTAAAAATTAATTTTATTTTAATACTTTTGTATAAAAATCTGTATTTTCTGTTGAAATCATATCGAAACTTCCAACTGCTCGAAAAAATATAATTTATGTAACATTAAATGTAATGGTGTAGGGCTGCCACGCTGAAATAATTTCGTAATACATGAGATTTGAAATTCGGCTAAAGCGCTTGCAATACTTCTTGTGCTCTAAAAATTAATATACATTTTTTGTTAAATTTATTTTCTATAAATTGTTGTATGGTAACACTGTTTGAATCTGGTTTCAATTGAAGATCATCTCAAAACTTGTTAATATTTGCAAAAACACCAAAAATTTACAGAAGTTTTGAATTCAAAAATGTTTTTCTTTAGTATTTATGTGCCAACACATTTTTTTATAAATTGTTGTATGGCAACACTGACTTGAATTTGGTTTCAGTTGAAGCTCTTCTGATAACTTGTTAATATTTGCAAAAACACCAACATTTTACAAAAATTTTGAATTAAAAAATATTTTTGTTTTACTGCGCTGTTTAAGTGGCAACCCTCTCATATTTTAATATGTATACAGCTACCAAACGCATATTTAAGAAAATATTAAAAAATCAATGAATTAAATCACGAAATACAAATTTTTATAAAAAAAATAATTGATAAAGTTGCCAATTAAATAACTATAGAAATTATTTAGCAACATTACCAATTATTTTAAAATAATTACGTCTCGTAAATTATTTCATTTATTATTTCCTTATAAAATATCAATTTTTGTTAAAAAAAAAATACAGCTGTCGACTCTATGTCCAAACAAAACTAGTTGGCAACTCTATATTTTTTACAAAAAATTACGTTTCGTGAATTATTTGATTACTTTCCTAACAAAATATCAATTTTTATATCCATAAAAAAATAGTTGGCAAGTCTATCTTTTTTTACAAAAACTTACGTTTCGTGAATTATTTTATTACTTTCCTAACAAAATATCAGTATTTATAAAAAATAAATGTGTAATAGAGGTGCCAACTGTAATATCTATAAAAATCACTATCACTCTTTTTTCACACATTTTGTGAAATACTTTATTGCTTCTTTTAAAAAATAATTTCAAATTTTATAAAAACTGAACGACTTGCCTTTATATCCATTAAAAATTAGTTGGCAACTCGTATCATTTAAAAAAAATTGACGTTTCGCTAATTATTTTATTGCTTTTCTTACAAATTAATAACATTTGTAAAAAATAGAGTTGCCAACTTTATAGACATAAGCAATTAGTTGGCAACTCGAATATTTTTTTTTACAAAAGCCTACATTTTAATAAAATAATAAATAAAATAAAATATTTTTTAATGCTTTCCTTACAAAGTATCAGTTTTTGTAAAAAATAAATAAAAGTTGCCAACTTTAAATCCATACAAAATTAGTTGGCAATTCTATTATTTTGTTTTTGTTTTTTTACAAAAAATGACGTTCCATGAAATATTTTATTACTTTGGTTACAAAATATAAATTTTTGTAAAAACAAATTATAGAGTTTCCACCTGTAATATCTATAAAAATCTCTATCACTATATTTCTTAAAATTTACGTTTCTTAAATATTTTATAGTTTTCTTCAAAAAATAATTAAAATTTTTGTAAAAAAAAATGAAAGAGTTGCCAACATAATATCCATATAAAATTAGTTGGCTACTCTGTCGCTCTTTTTTTTTGCTGAAATGCATTTCGTGTATTACTTTGCTGCTTGCTTAATAAAATATAATTTTTTGTAAAATTTTTTTAAAACAACATTTTTCATAACGAAAGGAAACAATGCGTTCAATTATAACGCTCTTAAATTTAATTTAGCATATGTGGTAACCTTGTTTTATAAAATTTTTGCTTTTTATGATAAAAAATAAATATTTTCTGGGTTAGTATGTTTAAGAATGCCATATTTTCTTCGATTTTTGTAATAATTCTATTACATTGATTTCCTCTTTTAATAATTATAATAACAATTACTAATCGAGTGTATGGCAACTCTATCAAAAAATCACAAAACATGAAAACATTTATAACAAGTTTAAATTTCAAACAAAATATTTTTAAACAAATTTTATAAAAATTTTTTTTTAGTTTCCAATTGAAATTTTAACATATTTGGCAACAATTTCGGGTAACAATAAAATATATTCAGCTTACTGACACTTGTGTGCATTCTTATTAAAACAATTTGCGAAAATATGGCATTTATTCGTAATTGTTATCTGTAATGCGGTTTCTCGCGCTCTCTCTCTGCCTCTCGCTCTCTGTTTACATAAATTCTAATTAGAAGCTCGATAAAATGTTGGCAAGATAAGAACTTAATGCTTAGCAAACTGGTGCATAGCACACAAAGAAAATGATTTCGCGACAGAAATTGCGTAAATCAGAAGTGTGACATATTTTGCGGATTAAACGAAAAATTTATTTAAAAAAAAATTAATTTATTTAAAAAAAAACTATTTTATTTTAGAAAATTTAGAAAATCATGAATAATTTTAAGAAAAAGTAAAAGCAAACGCACACAAACATTTTAAGCACTTTCATAGGTTATGTGGAGGTGATAACTCATATAATAATCATAATAATAATATTAATTAATAATTATTTTGTTTCAGAACTTTCAGCAATGGCGCCAACGATGCCAATATCATGCCGGAGCGTCGCGCCCGCCTCAATACGGCACCGGGTATGCGTATCGGCGTCGGCGGCAGTGCTGGTGGCAAGCGACCGTGCAACATTATACACGGTTCCACGCACATAACCGACGACAGCAGTACGGAGAGTTTGACGCCCGGCAGTTTTCCGGGCAGCTTTACTGGACGCGGCAGCATCAGCAAGAGTGTGCAGATCAACGATGCTAAGGACTTACGTATACTCAATGCACAAGCGCACAAACAGCATCAGTACAAGGATGAGCGTGTGGTGTTGACGTCGCGTAAGGTGCCATTCTTTATATTCTCGGCATTGCCATACTACAAGGGTAAAAATGGCAGGTGAGTTGTTGTGGGGCAAGTGTTGAAAAATCTTTTTATTGAAAATATTTTTTTTTTATAGCGAGGTTAGAAAATAAATATAAATTGTTTTAATGTGATTTTTTTTAAATTATTTTGTTTAAACTGTTTTTATTTTTTATAATGTATCCTCATTCGTGG
>NW_017535363.1:603151-604613 GCF_001853355.1 Bactrocera latifrons
TTAATTTAATTTTTATCATTTTCCACATAATTTTATTTTTTTATAGTATTTTATGCTCTCAAAATTTGTATTTTTTGATAAAAATATTTAATTTGCTAAGTTTTATCATGTCACAATTTCTACAATAATAAAAATATTATTTCTCTTCCGCACACAGAGCCGAACTACGCAAGGAAGGTCGTCGACGCAATCCATCCGGTTCGCGTCCCCTATCCGCAATCAACGATGCACCCTTCGATCCATTCGATTTACTGGGCATCGAAAAGGGTGAAAGTGGGCAGGTGGGTAAACGTTATACTGCTTATTACACATTTATCACATATTTCATGCCGTTGCTTTACAGGAAATCTCCTATGGACATCTACTCATACCCACACGCCATTATGGCAAAGAGAGCAAGAGCAAGCATGGCGGTGGCACTTCGGGCAACACATCGCTATTGGATAGTCAAATCGAAATTACAAGTACGGCAGCACTTAAAAATCACGGCATCGCCAGGTGAGTGTGTTGTTGGGGTTTTGGGCGGTGGTGGGACGTCTGTGTCTGTGTTTATGCAGATACACAGTGACCTTGAACTGTGCTATCACACATATAGCGCTGCTGCAGAAAAATCTTACACATACACGCACACAACCACACTTTTCCATATACATAAGCCGCTCTTCGTCATCTCTCAACGCTTAACCGCTTTCGCCATTTTTTTCCCACCCATCTAACGTGCTTACAGTACTAACAATCAGCCTCATATTGCTACAACTATTCAAATCAACTAGTTTAATGTTCATAAATATGTGCAGAAACATCCATCAGTATTATAGTTTGCTTGTATTCGATGGTAGTTAAATGCGAGAAATTAAAAGCGAAACGCAATACCAAGCGCCGTGCCACAACGCATATACAAGTTATTGATTTCTACGCTTTTGCCGCCGGCAATACAGCACACACCTTCAACGGCATACATATGTTTGTTCACCCACGCAACCGCATTGACGTCGTGTCCAAAGCATTTCATTGCCAGCATTTAYAGCATTTTCATGTTTTCAGCGTTTTGTTTCTGTCTCGTCACTCAAAAGCCGATATTTCTGTAAAGTGTAAGCTTTAGCGCCACCAAGCGGTTTAAACATATGTATGTATGTATATAAATATAGATAGCGTTTTCATGATATACATATGTTTGTATGTATATACTTCTATTTTACAAGCCTCTGTAGCTAAACACGCAATTTTTTGTGGGTGTGTTTAAATAGCCTCAAATCGTTGGCCAGCCTGTGTGCCTTCGCCYAATCGAGGCATGACCTCACCCAATAGAGATTTTATAGCTAAAGAAAATTGTTTCTTCAACTGACAAGTCAATAGCGTTTAAGGATATATCAAGTGGCTTAGTATTGCAGTGTCACTTACTAAGTGTTAGCAAGAAAGTAAAGTAAAGCGCAGAAAAGTGAATTTGTGCTTTTATTTTGGA
>NW_017535363.1:604915-606381 GCF_001853355.1 Bactrocera latifrons
ATTTTTTTTTTTTTTTGGTTTATTTTGTAGACATTATAAAAAGTCTATCCTACTTAAGCGCAGGATGATTTTTTCAGTGTTAAGCATAGAATTCTACATACATATAGCAAAATTTTCGCCGCATACGCATTTTCCGCGGCCAACAAATCTGCCTACAAGTGTTAAGCCAAACGTATGTGCATTTACAGTGAAATGTTAKGTGAATTGACTAACTTCAAGCACTTTTTGTTTTTGTAATTATACCCTGAACAGCGTATATTAAGCTTGCCATGAAGTTTTTAACAGCAAATACAAAAAATATATACGTATGTGATCGTCTGAGTTGATTTTGCTATGTCCGTTAGTCTGTATATACGCGAAGTAGTCCTTAGTCTTTGGGATATCGTTCTGAAATTCTGCACACGTTCTTTTCTCCCCAAGAAGTTGCTCATTTATTGKAACCGCCGTTTTCGGGCCACTACAGCATATAGCTGCCATGCAAACTGAATAATCGGAATAAAGTGTTTATATGGAAAACTTTTTTATTTGACGAGATATCGCCACGAAATTTCCCAGGAGCTATTGTTTCAAGTAATGGTGTAATAACCAAAAAAAAATTTTCAGATCGGAATACTATAGCATATAGCTGCCATACAAACTGAACGGTCGGAACAAAGTGCTTGTATGATAAACTTTTTCATTTTCCGAGATATCATCACGAAATTTGGCGGGTTATTGTTTCAGGCAATGTTGCAATCTGCGAAGAAATTGTTCAGATAGAGTCACTATAGTTCTSGCAAAAAGCATTTTGCATTAGTGAAGGCTTCTGTACAACCGAGAATAATATTTTTTTACCAGTTTTAATTATAAAATGCTTGCAAATATCGAAATATTTTGTCTCATCCAATGATTTTGTGCTTGTTGCTGTTATTTTCTTTTTTTTTCTTTTTTGTTAGGTAAATATTTTTCAATAAAAAGTGTTTGCATCAGCCGAACGAGCCCCTTATGGCGTGGTTTTTTTATTGCTTTACTGTTATTGTGTTGTGTTGCTTTTTAGTATGTTTTTTACAGCTTTTCACGTTTAACTACGCCGTAACTTATYGCATTTTGACACCTTGGTTTTTGTKATTGTTTACTTCTGACTAYTTTTTTCACACTGCRKTKSCMWTWMMRSMWWAAAWTYYWWWAAAAAAAAAATTGTAATTGCKAAAGAAATATGAATCCCTTTGCTGATGCAAACTGTTCTACATTGTTTATATTTTTTCGTTTYGGAATTTATAAAATATTTTCATTACTGTGTGGCAGTAAAATTATGCCTTCATTGTTTTGGGCGTCGTGTGACAAATATTTACGCTAAGTATAATGCCTTATACGACTTTTATGAGTTTTTTCAAGCAAACCTCGTAAAAAATGTGTAATGTTTGTTTTTTTAAGTTTTTTTTATTGATTTTTTCAAGCAAAAATAGTTTAATTGTTTTTTGTTTTTT
>NW_017535363.1:610040-611164 GCF_001853355.1 Bactrocera latifrons
TTTTTTTTTTTTTTTTTCTATTCCATTCACACAGCATCAAGCGTGAAATGCGTCGCATCAACAAGTTGGACAGTCGCATTGATTTGGTCACCATATCGCAAGCATATGTCTACTTTGAGAAATTGATCTTGGCCAATCTAATCAACAAGAGTAATCGCAAGCTATGCGCAGGCTCTTGTCTGCTACTCAGCGCCAAAATGAACGATGTGAAAGGTGAATCGCTGAAAAGCCTAATTGAGGTGTGTATGAGCTGAAATTAATTACGTAATAAGTTTAATTTTTTTTTTACTTAATTTAATGTTTCCTTTATCAACAGAAAACCGAGAGTGTGTTTCGTGTCAATCGCAAGGAGCTAATCGCTTCGGAATTCGCCGTACTTGTGGCATTGGAGTTCAGCTTGCATGTGCCCATGCACGAGGTATTGCCRCACTATCAGCGTTTGCTCTACGAATCCTAGAATTGGCCAAAACGCTTTGCCGAAAAGCGCTTGGTAGCGGTGACATCGCGTTATTACTTTCGGCACCGCAATAGCAGCAAGAAATGAAGACGCATGCGGCGCGAAGTAAATATGACAATGTGAAATGGAATTTTATAGGCGAAAGCGTTGGTTTGAACTTTAATGTGTTTAACGAATTGATATTCAATTCGTTTGCGAGTCARCCAGCTAAATATGTCAGCTGTGTAATGCACAATGTGTATGAAGGAGTTATTGAAATATGGCAATTTCSTATATAAGCGGAAGAAAAAACTATAACAAAATTAAATTTATGGAAAAAACTTTGGGAGTAAAAAAATKTGACCACACAATGATTTTTAGCGAAACGAAAATTTGTACTTAAATGCTAAGTGAGCAAACAAAAAACATTTTCATAGCAAATAAGTTAGCGAAATAAGCATTTTGATTACAAAKTGTAACACTTTATAAGAGCGCAAGTGAAATTTAAAGTTTGCTGCAGAGAAAAACGAAGTTATATACAATTATTTTGTTTAATAAGTAATTTTTGACTTTATTATGACTACTTTATATTTTATTWTTTTAATTTTTATGGCGATTCGATTAAAATTATTTTATTTTTGTAGCTATGTTTATATGTTTCAAGCTTTTACGGCGTTAATTCAAGCTT
>NW_017535363.1:612895-614050 GCF_001853355.1 Bactrocera latifrons
AAATATTTTTGGAAAATTGCACCAAATCATAAAAATATTTAATTTACCTCAGAAATACTTTAAAAAGAAATATACGAAATTTGTTAAAATCGATATAAGAAAAAAAAAATTTCAAAAGTAGAGATATTTATTGAAATAAATGCATATACAATGTTAAATATAATGCAAATTAATAAGTTATTGTAGACAAATTAATAGAAATAARCAGATTGAGTAAGAAAAAATTAAAATTATTTTCGGGCAAGCAAAAAATGTAAAAAATTACTAATTGATCATTTGGGCTTTTTGTCTAACAAAMAAATAGAGCTGTAAAGCAAACGAGTATGCGATTTCGAACAAGAGAATTTAACTATGAAGTAATTGTTTTCGCTTTCGAAAAAAATTAAACCATGCAATGAGTTTTTAATTTAAAACCAAAAAATTTTAGTAAAAGCCGTAAGCCCTACTTGCCACTTTGGTTGATTATAATGCTTGATTACAAAATAAAAATTGCAAATTCGCTTCAAATGTACGTAAACACTTAAATATAAATTAATATTTTTTATATAAACAAAAAGTAATAAAAATTTTGCTAAACCAAGCATATGTTATTAAAGTGTTAAGCACCAAACTATTAGCTACACATACATACATACATTTATATAAATAAATATATATATTGATTACTAGCGTAAGGCTTTCTCAATACAAAACACAGAAATAATCGATAGACATACATACATATATATTATATAATATACATATATCCAACGTATTTAATGCGATGTTTACTTAATATTATGTGACGGCGTTTTGATATTTGTATGTATTTAAGCTTAACTATATAAAGTTCATGCAATGTAATTAAGTTTAGTGCGTGAGAACAGAGCGTATGTGCCACACTTGCAAGTTTTATAATGTATTCGTATGTAAAATATGTATTTGCTTGTTTTTGTATGCCAGAAAAGTATACATACATACATATGTATGTAAGAAATATATACCCTTTATGGTAATTGAGTTTTGTTTTACTAAAATTCTTTATTTCGTACCAAAAAAAATTAAATCAAAAGGAAAGCAAAATTGCATAGTATGTAACAAATATTTTAGTTCAAACAAAAAAAAAAAATTGTGAACTTTTGCAACCGATTTTTAATATAATATGATTTAAAATTT
>NW_017535363.1:614301-630956 GCF_001853355.1 Bactrocera latifrons
TTTTTAAGCTTTTTTTTTTAAATTCAAAATTTTTTTAAGTTCAAAAACAAAAAATGTATGAACATATATTTTTTTGTAAACATTTTTGTCTTTTAATTATATTAAAACATATTTTCGGTTTTGGTGCGTGTTTTACATGCGTTTTAGGCATTACATTTTCTAAGTGTCTTCTTTTATTCACATGTATGTTTATATAAGCTCGTACTTAGCATATTTATAAYTTTAAGTTTGCTTATTTTGCTCAAACATGTTGTAAAGAAATATTAATTTTTTTGAGTTACAAATATATTTTTTATTTACAAAAGAACATATTTTTCAAAATAAAAAGACAAATATCTATCATGAGCGTTGTTTTGTTTATTTAGAAATAAGTATGCTGGACCATAAAATGCTGACCATTTTCAAGTGCTGGCAAGTTTATTTTTAAATTATAATAAATTTAAAAAATATGTTTTTTTTTTAATTATAAAWATTGTATATTCACAGAAGAAGGGAATTTTGTAACGTTTATAAAAAATAAGTTCGAAAAATATCTGTAAAGGCCAGTTCTAGCATAATAGCAGAACAAAAAGTAAAAATCGAAGCATACACAAAGGGGCAAATGGGTATGCAGTGTTTATAACAAAGCRAATAACTCAGTTTAGGTATAATTATACATTAGATGCATAATAACTGCGGGTTTAATACAAAATAATTTAATACTAGTAAACYTTCTGGTCTTTTGAGGGAACATAAATTGCACTTTAATCGATGTATTAAAAACCCAAGGCTGATCCGGGTTTTCAAACCATTGATTAAAGTACAAATTATAGTTTAAGACCATTATACCCTTTGTAAAATAGTAATGGAAAACAAGAAAATATTTGCTGGTTCTGTAATACTGAAGTGTTCAGACCACTAAAASATATGCACAGCTGCCACACAAAGCAATCGATCAGAATCAAGTCCCTGTAAAGAAAATTTTTTTATTTAATGAGATCTCTGCACAAAATTTGGTATATATTATTATCCAAGGCAAAGCTACTTTCTCCGAAGAAATTGTTCAGATCGGATCACCATAGCATATAGCTGCCATAAAAACTCATCGTTCAAACTTTAGACCTTGTATGGAAAATTTTTTTATTCCACGAGATATCTTTACGAAATTCGGCAAGGATTTTTGTCTAAGACAATGTTACGATCTCCGAGCAAATTATTTATATCGGATCACTATAGCATATAGCTATCGTACAAACTGATAAATCAATAACAAGTTCTTGTATGGAAAACTTTTTCATGTGACAAGATATCTGCACGAAAATCATTATAGATTATTGTTCAGGGYAACGCTATAATCTCTGAAAAAATTGTGCAGATCGCATCACTATAGCATATAGCTGCCATATAAACTGAACTATAGTAATCAATTATTTATATGGAGAGCTTTTTGATTCGATAAGATATCTTCACGAGATTTGATATGAGTTATTTTCCAAGGCAATGGTGCAATCTGCGGAGAAATTGTGCAGATCGGATCAATATAGCATATAGCTGTCGTACAAACTAACCGATTAAAATCAAGGTAAAAGTCTTTTTATACCCTTTTAAGCTGTAAGAAGTGCGCCTGTGTAGGGTATTTATACCCTTTACGACTTATCTGTTTTACCTTAGTTCTTTCTTGGGTGATCTAGACTATAAAATAGTATAACATAACCTAAAAAGTCATAAGAAATTACTATATTTTACCAAGATACTTAATTTCTGATGTATAAGATATATTATCTTAGCACTTTATGTCATAAAATAAGCTTTTACGCACGAAAAATTATCTTAAGACATGGATAGAACTTCTTAGCTTCCGTTTGAAGATACATAACATACATATTTATGAGTATATCGATATAGAAATATAAACATATAACTTCAACACCAAAAATTAAGTTTAAATGCTTCAAAATTACTTCAAAAGCAAAATAGGATGGAGGAGTCGAAAACAAGAAAAATAGCCTGCAGTTCCAAACGAAGTATATGGTTGTACATATGTGTGTATGCGTACATGTAAGAATGTGTGTAAAGTGAACGCCACTGCGTGCTCCACTGCATTTACACATACTTACACATTGTATGTATGTATGGCCAACGGTTTGGAGCACTCAAAAATTTAACACGAAATCTAAGGGCTCCACGAAGCGGCCTACAAAAACACATATGTATTTATGTATATATGCATATGTGTACATGCATGTATGTACGTTCATATATGTATGTGTATCTATGTAAAGTGCTTAGAAGTGAATTTATGAGCACTTACCAAGCGGCGGGGGGAATGACCGAAGCATAAACCTAAACCGGCAAGCAMATGCACTATGACTTTGATTGTAGTATTTTTGGTTGTTGTTTCGTATCTTTAGCCGCTTGTTTGTTAACCAAATTTGATGGTTTTGAATATTTTAATATTAGTTTGGAGTTATTTTTTCGGCAACGCCACCTGCTAAGCATACTGCGAGCCGCGCAGTTAAAGCTAACTAATCCGCTACATCAAAAAAAAAAAAAAAAGTGTTATAAATTTGAATTAAGAAAAATGTATGTGAAAAGTAGGTAAAAGAAATATACAAACACACATGTGTGGCTAAATGTGTGAATGCATGATATTTTAAGCCAAAAGCTAACAAAACAAAGTTTTCGATTGATTTGCATTTGAAAGCAGGCATATTTTCAAACACACATACATACAACAACCAAAACGCGGAGAGCATATTGGTGAATCGATCAAGGAGTAGAAGCTACATACATACATACATGWWTATAATTGTATGAGAAACTTTTTTATTTGTTGAGGTATCCGCACAAAATTTGGCACAAATTATTTTTCAAGACAAYGCTGCAATTTCCGCAGAAATTGTTCACATCGGACAACTATAGCATATAGCTACCATACAAACTGATCCATATAAATTAAGATCTTGTATGCAAAACTTTTTTATTTGACGAGCGATCCTCACGAAATTTGGCATTTACTATTTTCCAAAAAAATGCTATAATCTTCGAAGAAATTATTTAAATCGGATCACTATAGCATATAGCTGYCATACAAAMAGAWCGKTWAAAACTAAGTCTTGTATRGAAAACTTKTTTATATAACGAGATATCTKTACGAAATTCGGCGTAAAAGATTGTAAAAATATGCCCCATAAACACTTAATAAATTGTTCAGATCGAGTCACTATAGCATATAGCTGTCATGCAAACTGATCGATAAAAATCACAACCTTATAAAGAAAACTTTTTTATTTGAAGAGTTATCGTGACGAAATTTGACACGGTGTATTTTCCAAGACAATAAAACAATCTCCGAACAAATTATTGAGATCGGGCAACTTTAACATGTAGCCGCCATACAAACTGAACGCACAAAATCAAGATACAGCACATTTGTAACCCTTTTATGCTATAAGAAATGCACTCGTGCAGGGTATTGAAGCTTCGTTGCAGTCGTAGTAATTAATCTTTTTGCTTGTATTTTAATTATTTTTTTATTACCGTTATTATTTTTGCTTACTCCGCTCATCAATCAAAAATCAATAAATTATTTCGATCGATTATTTGTCATTTGATTAGGCGCACAGAAAGCAACAATAGCTAGACCCGAGCAAGTTGTAACTTCACGCGCACACATACATATGCACATGCATATTTGGCACGGCAGTGGCAATTTGGTCGAGCGCAATGGCCGTGCGCAACGCGGAGCATTCCAAAAGCAAGCCAACAGAACTCAAGTGCCGGCTTGCATTCCTGCGCATTTATGTACAAAGGGTCTGCTGTATATGTATGTATGTATATAGTTATTACTGTAGGCATTTATATATATATGTATGTATGTATGTATGCATTTCGAACTTATTTGACACACACACACACGATGTTCTACCAGCAGCCATGCGACAGGCCATGCGTTCAGCCGACCGCGTGTGCCTTCTGCCACTTGCCACTGAAAGTCACATTGCTGTTGTCGTAGCGTGAGCATAGCTTTTATGTTTACCTTTATGTTATCATGTATTTCCCCCCTCCACACAAAACAACCATCTTCACCGTKGGACTGTTGCATTCGCTGTCATGCTTTCCCCACAATTCTCCAATGGATCTACAAACTTTTTCGTCAAAGCATTTCTATTGTCGCGTTTGTCAAACGCGCACGTACACCCAAATGCACATACATACATACTATGTGTACACGCATGTTTAATATTTCTGTAATCCACTGCATTTATTTGCTTTCTAGCTGTCCGTCTGTCTGGTTGTTGGTGTAGCTACTGCACGTGTTTCGTTCGTTGGCTCAGTGTGATTTCCCCCAGCGATAGATTCGGCTTTCTTATCGCCTTTTGCGCGCTGATAAGCTGCGTAACGTCAATGAACCGTTTTGAAGGCGCTGCCTACTCAGCGCCTTTGGCTCTTCCGCTCCACAAAACAAACAAATATTTACTCACATTTGAATAGACATAAGACGAAGTATGTGTGTGTGTGTCGAACGAACGTGTATGCAGCGCTGCAGTGCTGAGACCGCAAACATTTCTGCGCTGCCTGCGTGGATTTGTGCGCCTGGTGTTTTGCGGAAAAAAGTCGGTTGGAATAATGTCACATATCATATGACTGATTGGGGACGACCACACACTCTATGGATGGATGGCCATCAAGCCAACGGTCTAATAAATATTCATATAAAAAACATTCAGTAGTGAAAAATTTTAATAACAAAAGCTTTTGTTCTGTGTCTATCTACCTATTTTGGGTAAGCCACCAGGGTGGTTCGATAAGTAGTTGGAGGTAAGAAACTTAAAAATACAACAAAAACGTTTTACTTGCGAAGCATCATTGCATGTTTATTTCAGAAGAAGTTGAAGTTTTCTTTTTTTCTAATAGTTTATACACTTTTGGACCACCCTAATAACTAGAAATGTGTCCATAAATCAACGGTGAAAAGCCTTAGATCGACATTTTTAAACGCATATGTGATTATGCGCGTTTAATACTTTGATAACAGCAAAGAATTTTTACGAGGGTGGTCCAATAGGTACTTAGTTGGAGGTTGAGTTTATAATCACACACTAAAATTATCGACCGAAAAGCTAGAAAAAACCTTTACTCCAGGTTGGAGAATTTCCATAAGTTTTATTAAGTTAAGTAAATTGGCGGATGCCTAGCTTCTTGTGCAAATTGGGACTTGGCGTCTGAAACACCAGCACACCTGCTAATGGACTGCACAGCTGTCTATAGGCGCAGGATYAAGGCTCTCGGATCCATGTTTTCAAATAGAGAWCACATTGGCTCAATTGCACCTAGCAGTATATTGCAGCTTATCACTGCTTGTTGAGCTCGCGCGAAGCCCGGAGATCCAGCGCTCAAGGGCACAAAAACAGGCGAACCCCTGAACGTTCCCATTCTGCCATTCTCATGAAATTGAGGTATGTCTGCTTTTTCTTTGAAGCTCATCGGTTGTACAATTTCCGACGATTCCACTGTGGCCAGGCACCCAGACAAGTTTAATATGTAAGTATCTTGATGCTACTGCTAATGAGTTCGTGATCTCTTTGGCTAGCACACTTTCAGCGAGCTTATGGCCTGTATAGTATCTTTGCTGACAGAGTGGATGTTTACCTTCCTAAACTAAGCCGCACTTCGAAAAGTTATCTCCGTACGGTCGTTCTCAAAACAGGCGGGTTAGTGTAATCAGAACAAACCGGGTTTTTAACATACCGAGTACCGTCAATGAGTACCGGTGTACTCATTCCACCAAATTACTTCAGGAATGTTTTTTTCTACTACAACAAAAATAACAGTGTCAGGCAAACCTTCTACTAAAAAAGGGGTTTAAGCCTTAGTTCCATTGAGAATCAAATTTAGAAGGCGTATCTCAATATAAATGAGTTTCAGAAACTGGAAAGCAAAAAGGCGCACAATTTACGAAAAGGTTACACAATTCCGTCCAACATCTCGCGTAGACTTCTGTGTGATATATTTCTCACTACGCCTGCCCACATCCAAGCCTAGAATAGTTAATGAACTTATCCTGTACATCAAGGCAACCCATATGACTTATGCGAGCCCATCTACTGAATAGATTACTGTCTTAATTGCCTCTTTTATTATCTTTGTGCACGTTAGTAAGATGATGACCATCCGGCAGAAGAAGCAGGGGCAGAAAGAGAACGCATGCTTTCATTATGCGCGGTTTCGCCCTCAGAGCCGTCAGCAACAACCATCGGCCGTAAACAGGCAAAGTTTTGGAGGGCATAAACGGTAAATAGCAAACAGTAGCAGTAGACTTACGAATTGGACATAATGCAAGAAGCGTCCGCTTCACTCTTAATTAAGCGCCACGCCAAGTTGTGTCGGCGCAGCAGATAAGCAAGCAAGCGAGCGTGGCGTCGCATTAAGCCGCATGGGCACAAAGCAGCAGCAGCGGTGACATGAGCTAATTAAACTTGAGATAAACTAAAAGAAATAATGGGCAATGTCTAAAGGGGACGCCGACATTGGCCAATGCAACCGCCAACTAACTAAGGCTGCGCTGAAAGTCATTAATAGCATGAATGAAGTAGAGCATACGAGCAAAGATATCTTTGTAGATTTATACATAAATATAGTAGCTATGTATTTGCTATGGGTATTTCGAAGTTGTGCTAATCCGAGCCTGTGATGAGCAGTTGAGGTTAGGGTTGAGATTAGGGTACGCTCTAGAGCAACGCGCGAATTCATGAACACTGAAAAAGAGGTGGCAATGAATATTGAAACTTCAAGTACATAAAGTATTTATTTGATCCATACTAATACCTAACAGATCAATTGAAAAGTTCACGGCCGGTCATAGCAAAGCGCATATTTTGGACAAAATTTTAATTCAACATAGTTCCCTTAAAACTTGAAACCCTGAATATAGCGACCTTCCAACTTTTCGATACAATTTCTGTATTATGATTTCGAGATTATTCCATGCGCATCTTAAAATAGAGACGCCATAACCTTGCCAGTCGAGGGTTGAGTTTTTTCATGCTTTGGAGCCGGTTCATCGTGTGCAGTCCACTCGGATAACTGTCGATTGTACTTCGGCATGAAACGATGTAGTCATGTTTCATGCATTGTCACATGTCGACGTAAAAACTCTGTTAGCACGCTTGAACATTTCCAAAAGCTGCCCCGAATCAACAACTCTCGTTGTTTTTGGTCAATAGTGGACTCGCCCGGCACCCACTTTGCGCAGATCTTTCCTCCACTTGGTCTTTCCAATGGAGTGGACCTCTTCCTCTTTATCTTCCTCCCCTGGTGGTTATTGCGTCGATTACTCTCAAAGCTGCAGTGTTTACGTCCATTCGGAAAACATGACGTAGCCACGAAGCCGCCGTCTCTTAATTTGCAGAACTATGACAATATCTTCGTATATCTCGTATCCATCGACTGCGGTATTCGCCGCTACCAATGCGCCAAGGACCATAAATCCTAAACAGAACCTTTTTCTCAAAAAATCGTAACGTTGACTTATGAGATGCTGTCATCTTCCAGACCTCTGCAGGATGGGGATAGTGCGTGACTTGAAGAATTTGGTTATTGCTTCATTTTACGGTCATTAAAAGTCATTTTGTACTCAGTCAGTACTTGAAGTTATAGTTTCCTTTTCCTCAAATAACCTGCATTTTTATATTAATCTATACTAGGAAAGCGCCGTAATCAGTTTTTAGAAGTCTCAGGTTACAACAGGTAAGTATTAAGAAAGTCTCTTGTACTCAGCAGAACTGTAGACTGTATGCTAGTTCAAAAAAAAGTATTTTGTCGTCTATTTACTAGAATTGACTTAATTTATGCTGCTTTATACTAGGTATTCATATCCCATGAAAGCAGTTCTGCAACGAATACTACGAACTGAACCCTTGGATAAGTTAAGATTTCAATGGAGTTTAGTTTAGGTCTGGATATGGTATAGCTTCAGTTGAAGGCGGCCATCAATTCTGTGAAGTTTTAGCTCCTATGTTTTTGGCAACAGAACTGAGATAAAGTAGTCTGAGGCAATATTATTATATTCCCTTCAAGGGTGAAACTAAAAATACTGGATACTGAAATACTCCAAGATGACCACTGGAGGCGGACTTCCCTCTTAAAACCTGTGCTTCCTCATAAACATAGATGAAATCTATCTAAAATAGAGACTTCGCCGAATCAGCAAGGACTTATACATCTCTAACCGAATGTGCTGTGTTCATTTAGACCTAATTTGATGATGTTGGAGCCACAAAAAGGATTCCTCAAGTAATTTCGAGAAATATTGCTGAGTTGTCGGATGAAAATCCGGGTTCGTTCCAGTTACTTAGGTCCGACATCGTAGGAATGGTGGTCGTTTAGGATGTTTCATAGTTGAGAAAAGCATTGGATTGGTCTTTCAAAAATCGAAACTTCGCCAGTCGTAATTTCCTCCTACCACAGTGTTTTAAGCTTGTTTTTAAGTTATGTTCGCGTTAAAATAAAAACTCGTGTTCTGTATCGATCGTCAGTATATTCACTTTCCTCTCATTTCTGAGCAGCCCTAATGCATATACCATCGCACTTGTTTCTCGTATACAGAACGGAAAAGATATTTAATACATTCTTTATGGCCGGGCATACCGTTGGCTTGTGGTTATTATAGCTGCTTCCCGCTACCACTCGCCATGCGGGTTTTGTAGCTAATTAAAAATGCTTTTAACGTCCATGGTGCTCGAAGGAATGCGAAACCCATTAGACGCCTTCCGTTTCAACGCAAAAACAAAGAAGGAGACAAAAAATAGTAGGAGGTAAAGGACGCACATTCCTTMCCATCATTCRGAAACTTTTATTGCCTGACTAGTCGTTCGTGCGTCTATTCATTAGCGCCCTTATTCACACCGCATGCCAGCAGCTTCCTACTCACACTTTCATCTGTACAGATTCGCAAAGGGCAATTAAGCATCGCTCAGTGAACCGTTTCCATTAGACCTCCCCGCCATTTAATGTAAATGTTCGACCCCACGCTTTCGCTTTCATAAAACTNGAGAATTTCCATAAGTTTTATTAAGTTAAGTAAATTGGCGGATGCCTAGCTTCTTGTGCAAATTGGGACTTGGCGTCTGAAACACCAGCACACCTGCTAATGGACTGCACAGCTGTCTATAGGCGCAGGATYAAGGCTCTCGGATCCATGTTTTCAAATAGAGAWCACATTGGCTCAATTGCACCTAGCAGTATATTGCAGCTTATCACTGCTTGTTGAGCTCGCGCGAAGCCCGGAGATCCAGCGCTCAAGGGCACAAAAACAGGCGAACCCCTGAACGTTCCCATTCTGCCATTCTCATGAAATTGAGGTATGTCTGCTTTTTCTTTGAAGCTCATCGGTTGTACAATTTCCGACGATTCCACTGTGGCCAGGCACCCAGACAAGTTTAATATGTAAGTATCTTGATGCTACTGCTAATGAGTTCGTGATCTCTTTGGCTAGCACACTTTCAGCGAGCTTATGGCCTGTATAGTATCTTTGCTGACAGAGTGGATGTTTACCTTCCTAAACTAAGCCGCACTTCGAAAAGTTATCTCCGTACGGTCGTTCTCAAAACAGGCGGGTTAGTGTAATCAGAACAAACCGGGTTTTTAACATACCGAGTACCGTCAATGAGTACCGGTGTACTCATTCCACCAAATTACTTCAGGAATGTTTTTTTCTACTACAACAAAAATAACAGTGTCAGGCAAACCTTCTACTAAAAAAGGGGTTTAAGCCTTAGTTCCATTGAGAATCAAATTTAGAAGGCGTATCTCAATATAAATGAGTTTCAGAAACTGGAAAGCAAAAAGGCGCACAATTTACGAAAAGGTTACACAATTCCGTCCAACATCTCGCGTAGACTTCTGTGTGATATATTTCTCACTACGCCTGCCCACATCCAAGCCTAGAATAGTTAATGAACTTATCCTGTACATCAAGGCAACCCATATGACTTATGCGAGCCCATCTACTGAATAGATTACTGTCTTAATTGCCTCTTTTATTATCTTTGTGCACGTTAGTAAGATGATGACCATCCGGCAGAAGAAGCAGGGGCAGAAAGAGAACGCATGCTTTCATTATGCGCGGTTTCGCCCTCAGAGCCGTCAGCAACAACCATCGGCCGTAAACAGGCAAAGTTTTGGAGGGCATAAACGGTAAATAGCAAACAGTAGCAGTAGACTTACGAATTGGACATAATGCAAGAAGCGTCCGCTTCACTCTTAATTAAGCGCCACGCCAAGTTGTGTCGGCGCAGCAGATAAGCAAGCAAGCGAGCGTGGCGTCGCATTAAGCCGCATGGGCACAAAGCAGCAGCAGCGGTGACATGAGCTAATTAAACTTGAGATAAACTAAAAGAAATAATGGGCAATGTCTAAAGGGGACGCCGACATTGGCCAATGCAACCGCCAACTAACTAAGGCTGCGCTGAAAGTCATTAATAGCATGAATGAAGTAGAGCATACGAGCAAAGATATCTTTGTAGATTTATACATAAATATAGTAGCTATGTATTTGCTATGGGTATTTCGAAGTTGTGCTAATCCGAGCCTGTGATGAGCAGTTGAGGTTAGGGTTGAGATTAGGGTACGCTCTAGAGCAACGCGCGAATTCATGAACACTGAAAAAGAGGTGGCAATGAATATTGAAACTTCAAGTACATAAAGTATTTATTTGATCCATACTAATACCTAACAGATCAATTGAAAAGTTCACGGCCGGTCATAGCAAAGCGCATATTTTGGACAAAATTTTAATTCAACATAGTTCCCTTAAAACTTGAAACCCTGAATATAGCGACCTTCCAACTTTTCGATACAATTTCTGTATTATGATTTCGAGATTATTCCATGCGCATCTTAAAATAGAGACGCCATAACCTTGCCAGTCGAGGGTTGAGTTTTTTCATGCTTTGGAGCCGGTTCATCGTGTGCAGTCCACTCGGATAACTGTCGATTGTACTTCGGCATGAAACGATGTAGTCATGTTTCATGCATTGTCACATGTCGACGTAAAAACTCTGTTAGCACGCTTGAACATTTCCAAAAGCTGCCCCGAATCAACAACTCTCGTTGTTTTTGGTCAATAGTGGACTCGCCCGGCACCCACTTTGCGCAGATCTTTCCTCCACTTGGTCTTTCCAATGGAGTGGACCTCTTCCTCTTTATCTTCCTCCCCTGGTGGTTATTGCGTCGATTACTCTCAAAGCTGCAGTGTTTACGTCCATTCGGAAAACATGACGTAGCCACGAAGCCGCCGTCTCTTAATTTGCAGAACTATGACAATATCTTCGTATATCTCGTATCCATCGACTGCGGTATTCGCCGCTACCAATGCGCCAAGGACCATAAATCCTAAACAGAACCTTTTTCTCAAAAAATCGTAACGTTGACTTATGAGATGCTGTCATCTTCCAGACCTCTGCAGGATGGGGATAGTGCGTGACTTGAAGAATTTGGTTATTGCTTCATTTTACGGTCATTAAAAGTCATTTTGTACTCAGTCAGTACTTGAAGTTATAGTTTCCTTTTCCTCAAATAACCTGCATTTTTATATTAATCTATACTAGGAAAGCGCCGTAATCAGTTTTTAGAAGTCTCAGGTTACAACAGGTAAGTATTAAGAAAGTCTCTTGTACTCAGCAGAACTGTAGACTGTATGCTAGTTCAAAAAAAAGTATTTTGTCGTCTATTTACTAGAATTGACTTAATTTATGCTGCTTTATACTAGGTATTCATATCCCATGAAAGCAGTTCTGCAACGAATACTACGAACTGAACCCTTGGATAAGTTAAGATTTCAATGGAGTTTAGTTTAGGTCTGGATATGGTATAGCTTCAGTTGAAGGCGGCCATCAATTCTGTGAAGTTTTAGCTCCTATGTTTTTGGCAACAGAACTGAGATAAAGTAGTCTGAGGCAATATTATTATATTCCCTTCAAGGGTGAAACTAAAAATACTGGATACTGAAATACTCCAAGATGACCACTGGAGGCGGACTTCCCTCTTAAAACCTGTGCTTCCTCATAAACATAGATGAAATCTATCTAAAATAGAGACTTCGCCGAATCAGCAAGGACTTATACATCTCTAACCGAATGTGCTGTGTTCATTTAGACCTAATTTGATGATGTTGGAGCCACAAAAAGGATTCCTCAAGTAATTTCGAGAAATATTGCTGAGTTGTCGGATGAAAATCCGGGTTCGTTCCAGTTACTTAGGTCCGACATCGTAGGAATGGTGGTCGTTTAGGATGTTTCATAGTTGAGAAAAGCATTGGATTGGTCTTTCAAAAATCGAAACTTCGCCAGTCGTAATTTCCTCCTACCACAGTGTTTTAAGCTTGTTTTTAAGTTATGTTCGCGTTAAAATAAAAACTCGTGTTCTGTATCGATCGTCAGTATATTCACTTTCCTCTCATTTCTGAGCAGCCCTAATGCATATACCATCGCACTTGTTTCTCGTATACAGAACGGAAAAGATATTTAATACATTCTTTATGGCCGGGCATACCGTTGGCTTGTGGTTATTATAGCTGCTTCCCGCTACCACTCGCCATGCGGGTTTTGTAGCTAATTAAAAATGCTTTTAACGTCCATGGTGCTCGAAGGAATGCGAAACCCATTAGACGCCTTCCGTTTCAACGCAAAAACAAAGAAGGAGACAAAAAATAGTAGGAGGTAAAGGACGCACATTCCTTMCCATCATTCRGAAACTTTTATTGCCTGACTAGTCGTTCGTGCGTCTATTCATTAGCGCCCTTATTCACACCGCATGCCAGCAGCTTCCTACTCACACTTTCATCTGTACAGATTCGCAAAGGGCAATTAAGCATCGCTCAGTGAACCGTTTCCATTAGACCTCCCCGCCATTTAATGTAAATGTTCGACCCCACGCTTTCGCTTTCATAAAACTATGCACTTTAACTGGCCAACTCCGCGTCGCAGCCTGCTTCCCCTTTGCGGCTTCTTCGGCCGTTCGCTTGCTATTGCTCATTGCGTGTTCGCCAAGCAGGCTTTGTGGGYTTATGAGGGGTACTGCTTTTCTTTCGTCACATGTATGTGTATGTGTGTGTATTTTTGGCGCTTACGTTAATTAATCACTTGCAAAAATCAACCATGACGTAGTTCATTCAATAAAAACTACTTAAATTACCGCAATTCGCTGAAGCCGGCACCAACAGCCACACATAACCAAAAAGTAGTGAGACGTGGGGTTGAGTGAGTGCTGTAGTTTTGGCAGCGAAGGCGAGCTACGGCACGCGGCTTACTCATTGCAGCGTCGCAAAGTCTTACGTACGCGCTACGCACCGGTCCATAATGATGACTCAACCATTTGCATGATGTGTGATTAGCGCTCCGCTCTCGCCTTCCTTCAACTACCGCCATGGTCTGCGGAAAACGCCAGCCACTAAGTAAGTGGCTCATCGCGCACGCCTCCAGCACCGGCGTCCACTTCACTTTACTCAGTTTATCATTATTTTCACATACTCAGACGGTGCGCTCGCTTAGCGGCTAGGCGTCGTCAGCGTTATTCAAGTTCATTGCTCAGTAGCACGCAGCGTTTTAGTTCTTTTCTTTCGCTACTCTTTTTTCTTTTTGGTTGGTTTTCGGTTTCGCTTTATTGCTACGGTCGCGACGGCTAGCTTCTTCGACCTTCTCAGCAGCACGTCGTGGCTGCAATCTCGGCATTTAATTTCATTAAGTCTCACTTTCGTTTGCTTTGGCTATTGCTATCTCGCACACTGTTCTGTTGGCCAATACCCAGTGCAGCTACCAGCTACGAGTCGCTGCGATTGCCGGTATCGCTGCTACTGCCGCTTTTATTGCTGTCATTGTGACTATGCGGCATTGTTGTTGTGYTGACTATTGTGGTCTGACTGCGCGTCGGCGCCTTCGTCTAGTCATAACGACAGCGCAACCGTCACAACATTATGGTCGGTTGGTCAGGCAGGGCGGTCGGCCAAACTCACCAACTTACTACCTTACGTCGTGGCGTTACGTACTAAACGCCAACCATTTGTCTGTCCGATATTTGATCGTTGGTTCGCCGCGCGCCCGCGCTCTCTTTCGCTTCTGCTGCTAACCTAACCCGTGTGAGGGCCAGAACCTGCGCTTGCTGCTGCTGCCTGTCGTCGCCACCATTCATTGCGTCCATCCGTGCCTGTGCTGTACCGTCGCATGCCGTGCGGTGCTTGGCTGGCTCGTTGGCTGCCTGCCTGCCTGCCTGCTGCCTAACTGAGTTCGCCTGGGTTTGGCTCGGCCTGGCGTCCCGCGCTGCGCCGCATTTCACACGGCCGCAGCAGTACCAGCACTAGCACGGAACGCTCTGGCAGTGGCCTGTTATGCATTGCTGTGCGCCTGATACTACGCGACGAGTTAATTGGTTTGCAAACAAATTAACGTGGGCGTTGTGCGTCCTAATTAGCAGCTTTTGTAATTAAATATGCCCGCAGCCATATAGCGCAGTGTACGACAGACACACGCAACTATGTGGCTCTTATCATACCACACACACACACACAGACGCACACACGCTCAGTGATATGTTTGAAAACTTAATTACTATAGCACATCATCACACAAACGCTCGAAAGCAGTGTTGTTGGCCTTAATGGTGGTGGTCGGAGACATGCCGACACACACAGAAATGATTCATGCGAACACGAAGTTACGCCATGCGCCATGCCCTCTGAGGCCATCACCGAGTTCCGCACCGTACTCACAGCGCCATTATCATTACGGCTGCTGCTGGCGCTGTCGCTGCCGCTACACAAAAGCCCAAAATGAAAATGCATTTTAATTAGGGTTTTTATGAAGTCGGTGTCTAATGTTGGCTCGGGGTTGCCATGCAGCATTTTTGGCGAACAGAAAATGGTTATGACGGAAATTATTTTAGCAGCAATTACTTGCCGCTGAAGCGATGTTTTAGAAACAACAGAGTTCTTTTTTTTTTTTTTGGGTTTTTTTTTTGTTTTTTTTTTTTTTTTGTTGGGTTTTTTTTGTTTTTTTTTTTTTTGTTTTTGGATTGATAAAACTATATTTATATACATAGTTTCCACAGTGTATATATCTTCAGGTCATATAAAGACAGCTTAGAACGCCGCTCAGTTGTGGTACCTGAAACTCATATATAGTATAAGATAGATCATAAGACCCTTGCAAGTCGTCAAAGCGCTTCGAGCCTATC
Organism: Bactrocera latifrons; assembly: GCF_001853355.1. NCBI lineage: Eukaryota > Metazoa > Arthropoda > Insecta > Diptera > Tephritidae > Bactrocera > Bactrocera latifrons. Next base: position 629,509 of record NW_017535363.1, read on the forward strand.
ACAAATGTGTTGAGATAAATAATGTCAGTCTCTGTTATATCTCTCCTCTTTCATCCTCAGACTGGAAAACGCTGCACAATGGTGTAAAAAGAGCCCAGATATTTCCACCTCACTCTCCTCCATACAACTTTGGCAACCTGCGTCCGTGGAAACTTTGCCACTTACCGAATAAATGCCTATAGACCAATGTTCAGTAAGAAGCAAGACAAACTTTGCTACGGATAAGTAATTCAGAAGATCTTCCGCGTTYTTCTTCRGGCAGCATCTTGCAGAACTGGGTCCATTGGACCAGCKCTTTAGAAAGCAAGAAAGGAGATTCAACTCGGTCTGATTTCAGTGTGAGYGGGGCAAGACTCGCCGCGCTTGCAGTACCCAGCTATTCCGCTATCACCAGACACCCAAACGAGTATAATGAAGAAGTAGCTTAACGCTATTTCTAGTGAGGACAGACACTCCTCTTCTAGCCTTGAGCGTAGAGATAACAAACTCAGCGCTAGTATTGCCGCTTTGCTGTCGGTGTGAATGCTCAACCCTCTGAAAAAGGCTTCTGGATTCTATAGCACATATTTCTAAACTTTGAAAACACCGCATTCGTTCTTTCGCAATCTGGTCTCCACTAAAGGCGCCTATAAAAAGCTCCACCGTTTACATAAAATAAGTTGAAAACTGAGTCCAAAACGAAAACTTTTGAACCGTGAAGTGAAAGCGTGATTAAGTCTAGCTCAACATACAAACCTCTTTAAACACACAACAAAATCTTACGATCTTAACTTATTATCAAACTTTAGAAGAGTAAATGTTGGTATGTAGTTTAAGGTTATGATATGCAAAGTTGGTCGTTTTTGTAAGCGCAACGAGCACTCTATTAAAATGCTAGTCCAAGTGTCGTCACCCGAGTAAACACCTCTCACATTTTCAATATCTAATTCACCTTGGTCGGGTACGAGGCCCATCTAAAACCTCTGCCGTACTTTGGGTCCGGGACCCGGCCGCAGTGCGACTCCACATTGGACAAAATGCCCTTCCTACATTTAGGTATAAACCACAGCCACCACGAATCTCCCCAAAGGGCCAAAGTTTAATATCGATAGGGACAGTAGAGTTTGGATAAATCACACGTTCACTGGTCATCGGATGCATAGAATTGGATTGTCATTTTTGTCGAGCTCCGCAACAAGTTGGCAACTCTATCATAAACTCTCATTCACAGGCCAACTACAGCGTAGTGAGGAACAGAGCGGCGATGACATTGAGCGGGTAGCGGTCGGCTGCTGTGCGGTGCATGCTTTTGTAAATACTGGGCTACACATTTATGCACGTATGTATGTATGTACGTAGGTGAAGTGCGAACAGACAGGTAGCTAAACGCTGGCATGAGAGCGCGCCCAGCGCCACCTTGCGCCGAGAGTTTTCATTTCATTAACGAGGCAACAAAGATGGTGGAGCCG
>NW_017535364.1:0-9097 GCF_001853355.1 Bactrocera latifrons
TTTTGGGACTATTTGTATTTACATTCTTATTGTTCTTATTTTTACTGATAGTGAAAAGTATTTGTACACAAGTGAGACTATATATATATATAATAGGCGTTATGCTGATGGCGATTTGGGGTCTCCTTTTCCCTGACTGATTAGCACCAGCCGACAGTTTTTCTTGCAATTATGAGGGAGTTGCTAGATGGGTTTTGGTCGTCTATTGCGGAGATTAATTTCGAAGTATCTAGTTTCGCAATGTTCCACTTTCGGGTTCCAGTGGTTTTTCTGTGCTGGTTAGCGTTTTCCCGTGTCGATCATAAATGAAATGTAGTGATGATCGCTGCCAGTGTAATCCTCCAGGACTTTCCAGTTCTTTATTGAGYRTGCCATGCGTTCTGTTGATAGGGTAACGTCGGGTGTGGTTTCCTTTCTGTTAAATTTTCCGTATGGTGCACTACTAGCCCTAGCCGCGAACCATTCCTAGAATGCGCTTTCCTCTCGAGTCCGTGTTTGGCAAATCCCACTGTACGGCTCTGGATTTTAGGTCTCCGGCGATAATCAATTGACCTTCTATAGACCTGGCTGTGTCCTCTATTTTGTCGAGCTTTCCTTGGAATTCATGTATACTATCGCTTGACGTCAAGTAGCAGCTAATTACTGTAAAAAGATCGCATTTGGCAGAGATGAAGTCGTTACCGTTCCCATTGTTTTCAGTGCTGATATTACTCCTTGGTGGTAACCATATAGCGCCGCTTGAGCTGCTATCTTCTAGCCAGGTACCTCTCTCTTTCTTTTTGTATTGCTAGCTTATGATCACCTCGTAGTCGCTCTTTGCCACCATTTGCGAGAGTAGTGCGTCGGCAGCCTTGCATCTATGCATGCTGGTCTGTAGGATATTAATTTGCCTCGGTAATTCCTATATACCGTGCATTTTGCGGAGCCCGGGATGTGATCGATTTTTTCATGTTTGGCTTCTTCGCAAAGGCAGCATAAAGGAGGCTTGTCGCATTCTTTCAATTTATGACTTGGTTGTCTTCATTTTATTTAAGCACCTTGTCCTCTTCTATCAGGCCCTTTGCAGTCCCAAATTAAGAGTCCTGGTCCAAAGCAGCGGAAMCACCTTTTGGGGGTTTCTTTCAACCGCAGCCTGCAGCTAACCCAGCCGTTTTTAATGCGTGCTTGTCGTATTAGTGCATCAGCTCTATTTCGGTCCAGCGTTACATATGCCCTTACCTGCTCTCTTGTGTTAGGAGCCGTTATGTTAATCGTCAAGCCGTCGGTGGTGTCCTGTAGCGCTTTTTTGACAGCCCCTGCTACTTCCTCTTTTGTTGTCAGCGAGTCGAGGTCTCTGTTTTCTATAGTAACTTTAGTTTTAAGGTCGGCTATAGTTGCAGTCTCTATATGCTATAGTAATAGGGCCCCGGCTCTTGTTTTAATATAACGGCCTCTGTTTGTCGTTTAAGCCTATTATTTTATTTCTGCTTTTGGCCATATTGTTGACTAGTTGCCTCTTGTTTGCGTTTTTAGGCGCTTCTTCACTCGTTCCTTCGTTTACGTGAGTTTTCCTGGCTTTTTTAGGCAAAACGTTTTGCCACTGGCCGTCGTTTTCGTGTCGTGGTCGCACGCGGCTCCACAGGGCTTGTCGCACGCCTTTTCAAGATTTCTGCTGTGATCCAACACCTGCGATAGCTCTTGATGACGTCGAAGAGTTCATGGAGCTGTGCCGCTCCGTTCTTTAGTCCATGCTGACGTGGCCATCGCCAACTTAATTTTTTGGACTAACCCCTTGCACTTTTCTAGGGCCGAGTCTCCCTTAAGTCTGTATTTTCACCAGTTTTGTCTGTCTGCTTTGGAGTGGCGGTGAGTATGGGGGATCTGAGTATACTGCCGCTTCTGTGGAAGACCGTTAAGTATTCCTCGTCTTGTTCGTCCTTATTTTGATCGTCGATTAGCAGGTGCTCCGGGGTTTCAGGGTCCCTGTCGCAAAACCGACAGTTGGCGCAAGGTGATAGGCCCATGTTGGCTAGATGCCTATTTAGTTTGCAGTGGCCGGTGTAGAATGYGACCAGGATCCTGAGTTTGTTTCTCGGGAGGTTTATTAACAGGTTGAACCTCTTATTGTTGTACCCCCCAACTAGCAGCTTGGCATGACGCATACCGTGCGCTCGTTGCCAATACCTTTCCCTGCACGCTCTTTCCTCTTTGCGGAGCAGCTCCTTCACAGTATGGGGACCCACCCCAGTGAATGGTTCGGGCAAAACCATATTGGTGGAGGCTGCGGAGCGGGCTAGCTCGTCAGCCAGTTCGTTGCCGGCTATACCCCTGTGACCGGGCACCCAGATTAGGTGCACCTGGTTCTTTTCAGCTAGGCTGTTTAGCCGTACTCTACACTCCTGCACCAAAAGCGATTTGATCTCGTAGGAGGAGATAGCTTTTAGTGCCGCCTGACTATCGCTAAGTACAGCTATTCGCTCGTTGCGATAGTTGCGGTGGAGGTTTATCTCTATACACCGACTTAAAGCCAAGACTTCAGCCTGAAAAATGCTCGGAAAACTGCCCATAGGAATGGAGAGCTTGGTACGCGGACCTGCAATAYCCGCACCTATTCCTTCCGACGTTTTCGAGCCGTCGGTATACCACCTCAATGTACTATCCCTAAGCATTTGCTCAAGAGTGGGGTCGTTCCACTCCCTCTTGCTGCCGAGGGTCACCTTAAACTTCTTTGGAAGTGAATTGTTCYGTTAATGCCGTCCCTTGGGAGGAGGGCAATAGGAATGTCGCCACTTATCCTCTCCATCCTTTGAGACRAAATTATCTTACCTTTGCCGCATCCCTCTGCTGTTATCTGCAGAAGTGAGTGCTTGGCTACTTGCCCTATCGTTATATGGAGCGGTGTGAGTTCCAGCAGSACCTCCAGAGCTGCCGTCGRGCAGGTCCGCATAGCGCCCGTCATGCAGACACATGCCAGTCGCTGAAGCTTCGATAGTTGGGTTACCACCGAAGCTTGCGACGCTACGGAGGCCCAGGACACCGCCCCGTATGTAATTATCGGTCGCACAATCATGGTGTACAACCACCTGAGGATCTTTGCTTTACAGCCCCAGGATTTACCCGCCAGCCGTTTGCATACCATTAATGCTTTTGTTGCTTTAACTAGCGTCAGGTTCACATGCTGCTTCCACCGCAGGGTAGAATCCAGCGTAAGACCCAGGTATTTGACCTTGCTAGTCATCTCGATCTCTCTGCCCCCAAGTGTGAGATTCCTCAAGCCGGGTAGGGACCTGCGCCTTTTGAAAGGTACCACGGTTGTCTTTGAGGGGTTGATGTTTAGTTCCACCCCTCTGCACCACCCCATTGACAGATTTAGACCTCGTTGCACAAGGTCACAGAGAGTATCCTCAAATTTGCCTCTTGCTATTATCACAATGTCKTCCGCATACCCTTGGCAGCGGATCCCATTGTCAGTTAGCAATGCTAACAGTTCGTCCACGACAAGGTTCCATAGTATTAGTGATAGCACACCTTCCTGTGGACAACCTCTTGTCGCACCCAGACGGATCTTTGTTTCACCTACCCATTTCTTCTCTCCATCGCCTTGGCTACACTTCTGTGAGATGTGTTGTCGAAGGCACMTTCGATGTCTAAGAAGGCACATATCATCACCTCCCCATTCTCCAGTGAGCTCTCTATCTCCGAGGTCAGCTGGTACAGAGCCGTACTGGTGGATCTTCCCGCTCTGTATGCATGCTGAGCAGCATGCAGGGGTACAGTCTTCAGCGCCGTTGACCTTATATTGTGGTCTATGATCTTTTCCAATGCAGGGGTACAGTCTTCAGCGCCGTTGACCTTATATTGTGGTCTATGATCTTTTCCATAGTCTTCAGCAGGAAGGAGTTTAGACTAATCGGCCTGTAGGACTTGGCCATGGAATAGTCCTTCCTTCCTACTTTGGGTATGAAGATCACCTCAGCCGTCCTCCATGGGTCAGGGATGTACGCCGTTGCGAGGCTCTCCCTCAGCAGCCGAACAAGGTGAGGCAGCAAAAGCTGTTCACCCTGTTGCAACAGCGCTGGGAAGATGCTGTCCACCCCTGGAGACTTGTATTTTTCGAAYGAGGCCATTGCCCACTTTATCGAGTCCGCAGTGAATAGTTGCCTAGCGGTTACCCAATCCAAGCGGGATGGCCTATGTTCTCTCACAGGTGGACAATGGTCCACCGCTATTGTCTCCGGGAAATGGGCACGCAGAAGCTCTTTCCAAATGCACTATGTCTGACATTGCAGGTCTTGGTTTAAATGTCAACATGGTCAAAGTCGGATAAGTTCTATAATATTAGCTTGAAATGATATTGTAGTTTTTATATTAATTCCTAATATAAAGGCATTTGTGGTTCAAGCAACAAATGTCACCAGTCATGAGTGGGATTACTATGGACTCAAACTGGTAGTAGCCAAAAGTTACAAAAGTCATACCAAAGACTTAAACATGGTRCCACGGGGAGCAGTTAGCCCTTGGAGGAAACTCCAATCTGTTCATTGGGTTCGGCCCTTTGGGGAGATTCGTGGTGGCTGTGGTTTAAATCTAAATGCAGGCAGGGCATTTAGTCCAATGTGGAGTCGCATTGCGGCCGGGTGCCGGACCCAGAGTACGGCAGAKGTTTTAGGTCGGCCTCGAACCCGACCAAGGCGGCTTAGRGAGTCCCACCCTAACCAATTGGAACCAAAGTATAAGTGTATATGCCAGCACTCATGCTTTGGTTCTCCAGGGTATGGTGCAGGTGTATGCACTTATGCTTTGGGGCGCTGATCAACGCATTGTTTTGATCTATGTGCTTCTAGCAATAGAAAGCACCGTGGGGTTAGGCCTTCGCAGGCAGGAACTCACGTTAAACCACAACGGACTCTATCCTCTGCGCCGGTCGTAAATGTCCAATCACCTCTTTTGATGGCTAGCTCCGTGTTAGTCTTMCCACTAGCCAGAGCCTTGTGCAGCCGCGCCGCTTCTGGTGTGGAGGAGACCTTTTCACAGAAGCTCCTGAAACTAGCTTGTTTTGCTGACCTAATCTGCTTATTGTAGAGGGTTATGTAGCTCCTGTATTCTGAGGTCTGCTAGCTTCTTTGTCCACCAGGGACAGTTGCGCCTATCTGTGGGCACTGTTAGGGGGCAGCTACCGTTGTAAGCGTTAGTGATAGACCCGTTCAGTGCCGGCACTCTGCTTTCGATTCCCGGGCCCGTAACGCTATCATCGGTCTGCCTCTCCCCACATAGTTCTTCCTGTAGTTTTACCCTGAAGGCACTCCAGTTGGTCCTTCTAGGGTTGCGTCTTGGGGGAAGTTGCCTGACCTCAACCTTCASTGCGAACCTTATGATTCTGTGGTCTGACAGGGAAGGCTCTGTTGAGACCCTCCACCTTAAGACCCTACCATTTGCATGTTCGTTGCTGAAGGTGATGTCCAGCACCTCCCTCCTGCTTATAGTTATAAAGGTGGGTTCGCAACCCACATTTTCAATAGCTAAATTACTTAGGAATTCTGAAATACAGAAAAAGTCGACATTATTCCTGACTACTATGCATGCTCTTGGTCGCTCACTTGAGAGGTCCCAGATTAGCTTGTTGTGTGTCGTCTTGAGGCCTTTGACCTCGCCTTTATGGACCCAAGGTTCTTGGATCAGCAAAATGCCCATCTTCTCCGCTGTGAACCTGCTCGTTATAACTGCCGAGGCTCCCGCCGCGTGRTGCAGGTTCACTTGGGCAATTTCCACGTCGACGGACATTAAAGTATTGGCTCGAGGGGGGGCATGCTCACATCCCCTCCGTCAGCCGCCCTGCTGTCCTCATGGTCGCCTAGTCTCTCAAGGAGTTCCTGAGTGGAGGGTAGCCCGGCTTCCTGGGCAACCGGGACATCAGCGGTCGCGAATAGCGTAGTCAGCTCAGCGCTCGCGCCCGGTTGTTTTGCCACTTCGTCCACCTGCATCCTCTCCACCACCTTGTTTGCAACCGTTGTGCCCTGTTTGGACCCGCTGCCTCTCGGCTGAGGCCTGCTTTCTCTGCTTCCTTGCTCCCTGTGGTAACGGGTTTGTGCGGCCTCATGACCACCATGCTGAACCTGTAAAACAGGCGGAAGCTTGCAGCACGGACGTACCTGTACGATTCGTCGTCGATGTACAGGTACAATCTCGAACCACGTAGGTCACCTTTTTCCTCAATCTGTGCGATACTAAGGCCCTGCTTATGGTTCTTGATCAGCCCCAGGGCAAACTCATACGGCTTGTCGTCGCTGCGGGGGAGGAACATTGTCATCCTGTGCATGACCGGYAGATCCTCCGCCCTTTTTGCACAGAGGGCAGGACCGGTCCAGCCTTCTAGCTTTGGGGAAAATTCCCGCAGTGAGTTGGCGGACAACTCGTCCCTGCAGTCCACCTGTAGCATGCCACCTCTGAACTCTACCCCTAGGAAGGACGCCGCGTATTCCTCGCCTCTGAATACCTCTTCCAAGAGGAGGTTTTGGAGCACCGTGAGCTGCTCCGACTCCAGCGACTCCGCTGGATAGCTTTGAGGCAGTACAGCCATGCGGATACCTTTGACAGCATCCGCATACCTGCGCCGCCCCTCCTCCACCCGGGGGGGGGGGCCGGTGCTGATGGTTGGCCTCCGGTCGCTCTCGTACCGCCGTCCCTCTGCCTTTTGGAACTGGGGGGCTCCTGTGGTGTGAGCTGACCACTCTTCCGCTTAGCGGCCTGTGCATAGGTGAGCGCCTTCCCGTCACCCCGTATTTCGGTCAGTGAWGCACTGACCTGGCCACTGTCTATAGACCGGCTGCCTTGCGCACACACAGGCACACCTGTCACACCCCTTCGTGGGGGATGTCCCAGTATCTGCGTATCTCCACCTGGCCAAGGATTCCGCCGGTTCGGGGGTCATCCCGTCCCGTATTTACCGCAGATACCACTTGAGGCAGGCGCCGCTCATGGCCTTCCTTCGAGGATCATCGCACCCACCTGGTTTACCTGCTGTTGGGAGAGATCTCTGTCCTCCCCTCCTGCGCCTCCTTCTTCTGCTAGTCAGCACCACCCACACCGGTTGGGGGGTGCCGAGTATGCCTTACGACTAAGCCTCTGCACCGCGGCAAGGTGTTTACCATTAGCAGAGGACACAAATCCTTATGGGAGCTTATGTTTAGAGCCGGGTTCAGCCACGAATCAGGAGTTCGTCTCAACTGAATCTGTACGGCCGAAGAAATCATGGCGACGTGCATTGAACGTACTTGAAGACCTGATATGGTTTTAACGAGACGGAGGTGAGAGTAGTAGTAGATTGCCAGCCATTTCGGTAAGATGTCACTCTTATCTACTGAGGTGACATAATATTGCTCTCCCCAGCTCTTTGTCGATCTGATCCGTTTAGGTTTTCAAGTAAGTCATAATCAGAATCCTACTGTTCTCAATTCTGATGGGCTCGTGCCCAGGGTTTTTCGTCGTCTTCTGTGCACATTTGGTGCATGACTTTCGGTCTTAGACCAAGTATCTTCTGAGTAGCCTAAAAACATCTATTTGAAGGCGAGCTTGAGTGAGAAATCGACCAATGAAACAGCAGCCTCAGAGAGAAACTCCCCTTTTGATGACCAGATATATCCCGTACCATAATTGAGAAGATGCCGCTGGCCAGCTGGCTGATGTCCTCGTTAAAGTAAAGGCTGACAACACCACCGTCCAAGAAGTACGATAGAAGTGGAGTCAAACCACCACCCATTCCAGACGGAGAGCTCAAATTGCCGCGAGGTGTGACGTTAGTTCTGGATGCTGTAGTAGATTAAACTAATACTTATCCAGAATAGATCTCGACATATCCAATATAAGTCCTGCGGCAATCGTGCTTGGCGATCTTAGCGCCGGGGTGAGTAAAGCAGCTATTTTTGCCACAACGTTCGGTAAATACAGCTTCCATGATGAAACATCCTCAAATAGGTTGAGGTTGATCGACTTCGCCGTGGCCCGGAAAATGGTTATCTGTAGTACTAGATTCCAGCGATCTGGAAGCCACCAACCAGATCGATAATGTTGTGATAGACGGAAAACATGTATCCATTGTTTTAGAAGTGCGTATGCTCCGAGGCCTTAACATCGACTCAGACCACTATCACTGTTGCAGCCAATATACGCTCCCGCTTCTGTGCAGCAAAAAAACCCATGTAATCAAAAAGAAGGGATCGAGAAGAATCTCTCTGCCGTAGAAATAAATAGAAAAGGTACCTATAAGAATGTGTAGCTGTATATATAATTGGCCTCAACATCCGTGCCGTTAGTTCTGCTTTCTCCAAAATAGATAAGCAAGCGAAGTAAATGAGTCTGGTAGTGAGCGAGGGCAAGACGGGGCATTAAAGAAACAATCGTCGCACTCGCGACTTGGCTCCATTGTCACTATTGACAGTCATAACTTCGAAGTCGTAGATAATTTCGTCTATCTTGAAACCAGTATTAACAGCAATAGCTGACATTGTAAGCCTCGAAATCCAACGCCAAATAACTCTTGCCAACAGGTTCTACTTCGGACTGAGTAGGCCTCTCTCGACGAACAAAAACCAAACCAAAAGAAGTTTTAAAAGTATATATGCACATAGTGGATCTTTCCTTTCAATTTGAATAATTGGATGCCTAATTTAGTGACAAAAATCCACCACTTTATTTTTAGTTTAATAAGTACCCCCTAATTATGCAAAGCAAAACATATTTAATTATGAGGTATTCAATACGATAACTTTATTGCAGTAGAATTAAAAAATATATGGTATAAATAATTGCGCAAGGTAACGATTTCAGAATCGAACTATTATATCGCGCAAGACCGTTGAGAGTCTACATAATTCTATTTCAGTGGGAGGATCAGTGTTAAGTTGAACGCAGCGAACAGAGACCGATTTCAATCAATGTGGCCAAATGAGCTTCACTCTCCTGCCCCACACAATATATAACCAACACCGAACACCTAACCACAGCAATAATCCCGCATCCAGAACACTCTACACTCACCGCATTAAAACATACGTCACTAGCACGCTTCATTCACCACCCTCATCTCTACACCACCTACAATCCACATCTCACATAACTACAC
>NW_017535365.1:0-3230 GCF_001853355.1 Bactrocera latifrons
AAATTGCACATTAGAGGAGTTACATGAAGTTAAGCGAATTTTGCGAAACAGAATTGCAAAGAAAGTTTTCCATACGGATATAATAGCTATTGATATAACTAACAAAGATGATCAGGAAAAAATAATTAGACAAACACATACAAGAGCGCACAGATRTTATAAAGAAAATTTAAAACAAATTACTAAAGATTACTACTGGCCGCTAATGAAGAAACAATTTAAACAATTTGTAAAGAATTGTGAAATGTGCAACAAAAAAAAAATACAATAGATACCTTATACGAGTACCGATTAGAGAGACTGCAATTCCGAGAAAAAGGGGGAACAAATACATATTCCAAATTTTGAATAGTTAAACGTATTGAAGACAAAACTAATTTGTCAGAAAAAGTATTTGAAGCCCTTCAAAGTTTCCCAGAAGTAAAAATAATTACATGCGATAATGAGCCCGGATTCAGGTGAGCTCAATTCAAATCCTTCGCAGATAGAATGAAAATTAAAATGAAATATTGCGACCCTAGACATTCAACAACGAACGGACAAATAGAAAGAATTCACTCAACAATAATTGAAATTGCAAAATTCCTAAAAGAGGAAATGGAATTAATAAATGATGTTGAAATGTAATGATGTAACAGAAAGAAAGGCTTTTTAAATATTATACAATAAAAATAAGCATAATGATTTAACCGAAAAATTAAAATTAGTCCAAATTCAGATGCTTAATTACAGAAATAAAAGCCGTAAATGAAAATCAAACGAAATAAATTTCAAGGGAAAATAAAACCTAGATATAAGAAACAAATAGTTAAGCAAGATTTAGGAAATAAGGTTATGATTCAAGAAAAAAATAGAATTGTTTACAAAGATAACATAAAATCTTAAATTTTGTAGATAAAATATAATGATGAAGATTACGATACTTTTTTTTGGCAATACCTCCAATAGCAGCCCAGATAGAAATAGTAGACTTGAACCATGGTAACGGCTACTCGCTACTAAAATTAAATGAAATCAAACTAATCGAAAGATATAACACAATATCATACTTTGTACACATTAGGATTCAAATAGATACTTTAACCCCACATCACCAAAGGCAAAAAAGAGGATTATTTACCTTTTTGGGAACAGGACTTAAATATATCTATGGAACTATGGACGAAGAAGATCGTGTAGAAATTGAAGGAAAATTAAATATTAATACTCAAAATACACACAATGCAATTGAGCAAATTAGTAAACAACAAAATATTAATGAAAAATTTGGCAATGAAATAGAAACTATAACTAATAGTTTAAACACCCATTATAAAGAATTTCTTAAAATATGAAGAGCATCAACTCAGAACTTAAAGCTGTATCGAAAGAAAAATGGGACAGTAAATTATTAGAAGATTTAATATATATTGAATCAAATGTAATTAGAACAAAAAAAATTAACTAGCCAAAACAATTTGTTAAGTAGAGATATTTTACAGATGAGGATATAACAAATTATAATGTAACTTTTGAGAAATTTCAAGAAATAAAAATTGAAATAGATGTTAAAGATGAAAATATTGTATATATTATTATGTAAAGTTAYCTCAATTTGGTAAAGAAAAATATCAAATAATCCATGTACAACCAATACCAAATGCAACACAGATGGAAATTTTTTTATAGAAAACGAGGTATTGTCCATGAATGAGATTACTTATAAGAATACAAAATTTAAGGAAGATTTACWGCTATATGAAGACAATTGCATTGAAAATATTTTTAAAGGAAAAATGCACTGCAATTATGTAATGAATAATAAAATCAATGTCATTGAAGTAGACTCAAATCATATATATATATATATATATAATTAATGCAATAAATGAAACAGTTAGTCACAATTGTGATTCAAATAACTTTACTATGAATGGTAATTATTTAATCCGATTTGAAAATTRCGATATTAAAGTTATTGGGGTCAGTGCCCGCTTTACTTACCACTTGTGCGCTTTAGGTGTTTGAAAATAAAACTCTCGGGATGCACCACTTGTTKGTATATTTAGTTTTAACAATATAAATGGCACACTCGATTAGACGGGGTTTCCTTTTCTTCTATAACATCAATGCACTTAGTATAATTTTTGACAATATGAGTTGAACACTGGATTAGTGGGGGTTTCTTTTTTATTTACAATATATTTAAATGCACTTAGTATACGGAACTTCAATTGGAGAATAAACTTTAATCTTTCACGATGAAACGCTGCGTAGTGGTGGCGGGAGAGCGAAGTTGATGCAAAGGCGATCGAATCAGAACTGATCAGTGTATACGCTGACCCTTTYTTTGGTATGGTGTGGTGTGTGTATGAGTGTGTGGATTCTGGACTCTCGGGTGGGTGGTATTGATGTGGACTGTGGTGATGTCGARGTGAATGTGGTGAGTGTGCGTGTTAGAGATGGGTGTAGGTGTGGTGTGGGGCAGCCGACTAAGGCTCATTTAGCCATCSCGGCCCCCCTAGGCGAAAGYGGCTACGACACTGCTGGGGCCTGAGGTGCRGCGCGGACGCGATCGTTGTTGCTGCCGTCGTGTTGACGCCCCAGTATGTGATCGCCRGGCACGGGATGATAGTGGCCCTATGGTTCGACGGGACCGGGCATCCTGATTTAATGGCGGTCGGCGTATTGCGACGCGGTTGCGGCCGGCAGGAGGTTGGCTGGTGTCGTTCCGTTGTACGGTGCAACATGGTGTGATGTGGCCGCATACAAATCTGGCACAGGTTGCCCGAGGTGCATTCGTGGGTTTGCGTCAGGCAGTTGCGACAATGGCCGTGCGATTGCTCGACCAACTGGCGTTGCAAAGGTGGCAATCCTTTAAATATCACGCATTGTGGCAGCTGGTGGGTTCGATAGAGGGCATCTAAGGCGTTGTGGGTCTGCGACTAGCGCGTGTGTTGACGGCAATGCTACCRTTCCACACCGAGGGGCCGTTGCTGTGGTTGTTCGGGGAGCTGCAACTGGGGGAGCCGTTTGGCGTAGCACATTGACAGCCGAACAAGTGGTTGGTGTCGGGGCTGGCATGTCTGCATCCATATTGATCTGTAGAGRAGRGTGTTACTTAAATTAGAATGTGGTTGCATGTAAGGCATATGAGCATGGCTGCCACGGTGGGCGGCATGAGTAAGTCGTTATGTTAATCGACTACTTTCGTGTGTTATTTTAAATATATATATGTATCTACCTAAAAT
>NW_017535365.1:3831-11162 GCF_001853355.1 Bactrocera latifrons
GGAAATGCCCTGGAGTTAGGGCTGTGAAGTCGGAGGGATCTTGCGGCAGTGCTGTGAGCGGCCGTGAGTTTAGAACGGCTTCAATTTTAGCTAATAATGTCGTGAATTCTTCGTAATTAAGTATGTAGCTGCCAGCTAGCTTCTTGAAATTAAATTTGAAGCTCTTTACAGCTGATTCCCATAAACCGCACATATGAGGAGCGCTTGGAGGGGTAAAGTGCCAATTGATACCTTGAGGGGCGTACTTTTGTACGATGTCAGGGAACACCTGTTTTAATAAATCCACAAACTGTTTTTCTGTGGCTTTGAGCTCCGATAAATTTTTTACCATTATCGTTCATGACTTTGGTTGGAAAGCCCCGTCTTCCGACGAAACGAGCAAATGCCGCGAGAAAAGCCTCCTATGTCAGATTTTTCTGAGGCGATTATGTTGCGCATTGCCGATTGTTTCCAAGAATCTGTGGATTCAGTTAACCATGGGGACCATTACACAAGAGAGCGGTGGTAGCAAGACCTACGGGTTTGCACCCTCTTGTACCTAAATCAGCATGATTGTCACCACTGGCGACGTGTCGCCAAGTGGCTGCTCCTACTAAGTCAAGTATTTGAGAAAAAAAAAAAAACAATTTACGAGTACTCTCTTAACATCCTTGCGACAGAAACATAGTAGTTGTTAGAACGATGCTTTCCCAACAAGCCTTTTATTACTTCTTTGATTGCCTGCCATACATTAAATTCAGCGTCGAGTGACGCATTCAAAATATTGTTGAATGCGTCACTTTTTATCAGCTTTCGTATGTCTGGGCCATTTAGTACGCCTGATTGGAAATTATTAATTTGTTGATGGGAAATAAGGAAAAAATTTAAATGGTCATAAAAATGGAGGATGGAGTCATGTGTAGAAGTTCACGCAAGTGAGGAAAGTTTTCTGATCGCCATTCACGTGGGAGTGGCCAGAAACGATTCTTTTACATATGACTCAAGCAGCTCACGACTTCCGGTCCTTGACCAAGTATCCTCTGGGTAGCCTAAGAACATCCNATATGCAGTTTATTTTAGCGGTTTATCGGTTTTCGTTTCGCGGTTATCAGCGCTCGGTAAGAAGCATAGTTTGACGAGCGGTCTTGTTAGCTTTCCGGATTGCGTACGGAGATCGACTACGCAAATATGGCCGTCGGAGCCTGGATAAAGCTTCTTTATGCGACCCAGCCGCCATACGGTTGGTGGCAGGCAATCGTCATGAATCAGGACACTATCTCCAACTTTTGGCGCATTTTCTGTCATTTTCCATCGGTACCTCTTGTGTACGTCCTTTATATAGTCTTCTCTCTATCGGCTACTGAAACTATGATGGAGAATTTTAATTCTTTCCCATCTATTTAACAAGGATAGCGACTCCACGCCTGGCTCAGGTGTGGCCAGAATGGGTGCCCCTTTTGGGAAATGCCCTGGAGTTAGGGCTGTGAAGTCGGAGGGATCTTGCGGCAGTGCTGTGAGCGGCCGTGAGTTTAGAACGGCTTCAATTTTAGCTAATAATGTCGTGAATTCTTAGTAATTAAGTATGTAGCTGCCAGCTAGCTTCTTGAAATGAGATTTGAAGCTCTTTACAGCTCATTCCCATAAACCGCCCATATGAGGAGCGCTTGGAGGTGTAAAGTGCCAATTGATAACTTGAGGGGCGTACTATGTACGATGTCAGGGAACACCTGTTTTAATAAATTCACAAACTGTTTTTCTGTGGCTCTTTGAGCTCCGATAAATTTTTTACCATTATCGTTCATGACTTTGGATGGAAAGCCCCGTCTTCCGACGAAGCGAGCAAATGCCGCGAGAAAAGCCTCCTTTGTCAGATTTTTACATAGCTCAAGGTGTACTGCTTTTGTCGTAAAACAGACAAAGACAGCCACATAGCCTTTCATCAGGGTGGGAGACCTTAGTATGGACGCCTTCATTTGAAAAGGCCCAGCAAAGTCGACACCTGTTGTGGTGAAAGGCAGAGCGAAATTGCAGCGTTCCGGTGAAGTGCTGCCATAATCTGCGTTCTCATTTTCTGCTTGTGCATAGTGCAGACCTTGCACGTACAAATGCACTTCTTGATTTGGGGCTTAAGACGGGGAGAATAGTACTCTTGGCGTACCATATGTTGCATGAGGCGATGTTCGGCGTATAACATGAGTATATGGATATAATTGATGAATAATGTGGCAAATGAGGATTTCTCTGGTATTATTATGGAATGGCGTTTGTTATATGTAAGGCTGGAATTAGCGAGCCGGCCGCTTGCACGAAGCAGACCTTTCGTGCCTATAAATGGGTTTGGTACTAAGAGTGAGCACTTTTTGTCAATTGGCTTCCATTCTCTTAGTAACCCCAGGTCGCGGCTGAAGTAGCGCGTTTGGGGTGATGCGATAAGAGCTTTTTGTAAGTTTTGGTGCGTCAATGTATCGCATTGGGGGCAAGCTGCTGCCTTTACCTTAAGTTTGAGTCGCTCTGCGAATTTGAGAATATAGACGACTACTCTGATTGCTCGAGGGAACGATGAAAATCGTTCAAGGATGTCAGCATCATCCATTGTCATGTGATAAGTGGCGATTTTTCGACTTTCTGGGGCGATTATGTTGCGCATTGCCGATTGTGGCCAAGAATCTGTGGATTCAGTTAACCATGGGCACCATTACACAAGAGAGCGGTGGTGGCAAGACCCACGGGTTTGCACCCTCTTGTACCTAAATTAGCATGATTGTCGCCACTGGCTACGTGTCGCCAAGTGGCTGCTCCTACTAAGTCAAGTATTTGAGAAAGAAAAAACAATTTCCGAGTATGCTCTTAACATCCTTGCGACAGAAACATAGTAATTGTTAGAACGATGCTTTCCCAACAAGCCTTTTGTTACTTCTTTGATTGCCTGCCATACATTAAAGTCAGTGTCGAGTGACGCATTCAAAATATTGTTGAATGCGTCACTTTTTATCAGCTTTCGTATATCTGGACCATTTAGTACGCCTGATTGGAACTTATTAATTTGTTAAGATGGAAATCCATGGAAAATAAGGAAAAAATTTAAATGGTCATAAAAAAAAACTGACACATACGAACGCCAAACCCTTTGAGGGTTTAACTATACTGATCTAGTACCATCACCCTGACTTGGAATTTCTCACCCCCCAGATTAGCTGTTGTACCGTGTAATTGGCGCAAGCCATCCTGCGGGGTCAAAAAGTTTYGCCATTGAGGATAAAATTTGCCTCTTTGTTATAGCGGATAATGCGGTTATGGATTCTGTCGTATATGATAACTGGTCCCATATCGCATTCCATTGGATGCCCAGTGTTGACCCGTGTAATTGGCGCAAGCCATCCTGCGGGGTCAAAAAGTTTTGCCATTGAGGATAAAATTTGCCTCTTTGTTATRGCGGATAATGCGGTTATGGATTCTGTCGTATATGATAACTGGTCCGATATCGCATTCCATTGGATGCCCAGTGTTTTTGTTATRCTTTCCYTTTCGAATATAARGAAATTAGTATCCAACTTGTTATCGGTTGGTATATTTTTTAAGATACTTGGGTGATTRGCTGTGATCTWTTTTAGAGGAAACCCTGCGGTGTTGAGGGCCTTTATCACTTGTGATAAGGACYCGTATGCTTGTGAGAGGCTGTGGCTCCCAGACAGGATATCGTCTACATACGTTTGTGTTTTTAAGACTTTTGTTGCCAAAGGAAATTCTGACTTTGTGTCTTCTGCCAGTTCGTGGAGTGTACGAATGGCGAGGTATGGGGCACAGCTTACGTCAAAGGTAACTGTTTTTAATTTAAAGTCGCGTAGTGGATTATTGGGAGATTTTCGGAAAATAATTCGTTGAAAATCTTAATCATCTTTATATACGACTATTTGTCGATACATTTTTTCAACATCCCCATTGAAAACGTATTTGTATATACGCCAATTTAGTATAAGGAGCATTAAATCTGGTTGGAGTGTGGGTCCCGTGAATAGAATATTATTGAGGGAATTCCCCGAGCTAGTGCATCTGGAGGCATTAAAGACAACTSTAACTTTTGTTRTTTTTTTGTCTGGCCTTACTACTGCATGGTGTGGCAAGTAGAATARGTGATATTTGCCTTTTATGATTTTTTCGCATGGGCGTATTTCCTCCGTGTGACCTAAATGGACTTCTAAGACACCATCATAATGTTGTTTGAGCTCACCTTTTCTAAGTAGGTTTTTTTCCATACTTAGAAACTGCGGTATTGCAGAGATGCGAGAGTGACCTATGACGAGTGTATCTGGAAATTGTTGTTTAACCCTGCTTAGATAACGTTATTTTTAACTACTGAAAAGATAACGTAAGTGTGAGAGACGTATTCAAGTTTTCATCCTTTAAGGATGTCAATGGAAACACTTTTGCAAAAAAATTATTATTTATTTAAGAAATAAAAAGGAACCTCCACTAGTACTACATCCATTGCTGAGTTCATCTTTTGCAGAATTTTCCATATTACTTCTTAGTATTCTCGACAAAGTTGGGATTTTCAATCTCTTCTGCATCCATGGGGTTGTCAAAGACTATGAAAGTGACTTCATATACTCTTTACGACTCAATGTCTTTTGACTATTGRAAATCGAATTATGACAATAAATAATATAAGAGTTTATGAATGCCATGTTTAGTATTCCGTAAAATATTGCCATAGGCCACCAGTTGGTTTTTCTCGAACACGACATCAATGAAAGCATTTGATCAAATGTATCGACACCGCCTTTTGATTGGTTATAATAAATATCATGCCGGGCTTTCCACTTTTGACATCAATCGTGCCTTCTTCATTGCRGGAAGACAATAAATAAACCATTTTTGATGGCCTAGGTTTGTAGAACAAAAGAGTCAAAGGTCCGTCATAACAAAACATGGTACGTCCAATCTGCMGAGAACGTGAATTTTTCATTTCTTCTGGGATCTCTCTTTTGTTCGATCTTATGATTCCTACAAGCGTCAATTTGTATGGTTCCTGTAGCAAGCTTTTTGCTTAAGGGACCGAAGTGAACCAATTGTCGYAGGTAATGTTTCGGCATGAACCATGAATTGGTCTCGATAGCTCTTTGACGTAAAACTCTCCAATGGAAGATCAGAAGTTTTTGTCGATTTTCCCAAATATGGCATTGCATTGAACATATACTTCGTGGTACTATCGCAKATCATCWCAATTTTTATTCCAWTTTTGTTTGGCTTGTTGGGAATATACACTTTAAAAGGGCAACGCCCACGAAATCCCAAAAGCTCGTTTGGCATTGCTTTATAAAAACGTCCCATATCTTATTGATGGGCGTGAATCACCATTTCGTTTTAAAGAAGGGCGCAAAGATTTATCATCCATTCTAAGTCGCCGAATTAAGAAATCGAATCTCTAGCGGCTCATAGTTGCTGTATATCGGGTTCCCCTATAAGAAGTATTGAAAATTTCGTCGGTTGATAAATGGTTATCCTTTAGTACTGCTGRTAAGGCAAACATGCCAATTAATGCGCGTATTTCTAGGACATTTGTATTTTTAAAGGTTGCAGATGTAATATCGTCTTGGCGGTTTATAGAAATCTCAGCATTTGTCCATTGCACAATTTCCGAAATTATTTCTTCCGTTAAGAAAGCGTTGAAACACGAGATTGGATCATTCAGCGATTTGCAATCACTAGTAGGCCCTCTAGCTGTTCAACCAATGTTTACTCTAGAAATTCGTCCAGAATTTTGACCTTTTGACGAATTCAAGCAATGCTTACTTTTACTTTTAAGGGTCGATTSGGGTAGTGTAATAATGCGATAATGGAAGGTGAATTAAAGTGTGCAGAGGTTTGCGGTAATTCTTGAGAGGATTTACAATCAATAAAYTCATCTTCACGTCGCTTTGTACATTATCCTCCAGCAACTCATTTTCTGATTCGCTTCCATTTTCCGATATCGAAAATATCCTACAAAAGAGCAGCAATTCCTGATCTAGTAGTTGTGGCTTTGTAAAAGTCTTTACAATACTGATCTTCTGGCGTTGTAATTGAAATGTAACTCCCAAAATTTCCTTAATTGTGAATTAAGAAATTCATTGGATATTTCTTCCACATGAGTTGTCATGCTGGTAACTGGTTCTGTCACTAGTCCACTTAGTATCCAACCGAATATAGTATTTTGAGCCAGAAGGGTTCTTGAAATTTTTTCAACCCCTTCTAGTATAATTTGAGGTATAATGTCGCTGCCTAATAGAAGTTCTCGGGTGTTGCAGTTAGGATCTGCTAGCTTTAGGTGTGTAACCTTTTGCCAATGCTTGCTATTTATATGATAGCTTGGAAGCATGTTCGTAAGTTTCGGTAGGACTATAGCTTCTGCTTGAATGCGCTTATCCGCTTGGGGGGAAATTAGGGTAATGGGCCAGATTTTATTTGAGTTTTGAACTACTCTTCCGCCCATTATTCATTATTTCATAATTGGCTTGTTTTGTTGGTAGTTTTAGAGTATTTTTCGCCCTAGACGCTATTAATGATCGTTGTGATCCTTGGTCTATTAGGGCTCTTAATTTGAAAAGTTCTCGTCGGTGTTCGATGGAGATAAGTGCTGTGGGTAGTAGTATCCTACTTTGATTCTCGCTATGTAGCTTTTGAGTTTCTAAAGTCTTTGAGCAGCATGGTGTCTCTTGGCAAATTTCGGAATTTTGTGTTTCGGGAGTTGCGGTTGTAACTAAACCCGTGGCTCTTTTGGAGAAAGCGCTACTTTGGGGTGTGCTAGGAGAGTTATTGAAATGCAACATTGAATGATGCCTCTTGTGGCAATATACGYAATTGAATTTGCTTTCGCAATTATTGAGATTATTTGAGTGGGAGAAGCAGTTTGTACAGAGTCTTTTATATTATATAATATATATTATTAAAGAAGCTTCTGTTTAAATTGTGGTTGCTACTAGCTTGCGGTCTAATGAAACTTCGATTTAGGTCGTGTTGAACGTTTTTAGTTCTAACCGTTTCTTTATCTACCCTTTCTGCAATTTYATATTGGGTAGTTAAGAAATCTTTCATTTGTTGCCACGTTGGAAATTTTCTTCGTGATGAGAGCGATTACTCCCACAGAAGCAAAGATTTTTCCGGTAATGCCGCGGAGCATATATTTACCAGTATGGGGTCCCAATTGTCTGTGGGAATATTCTGAGTCGCTAGAACTGACAAGCAATTTGAAACAGGGGATTGAAGTTTTATAAATTCTTCACTTGTTTCTTTCTGATTTTTTGGTAAGTTCATTAGTATTGTGACTTGTTTGTCGACTAATATTATTTCGTTCTCGTAACGAGCGTTTAGAG
>NW_017535366.1:0-9072 GCF_001853355.1 Bactrocera latifrons
CGTGTTACGCGCGGTGCAGTTGCCGCCAACACAGCACTAGCCGGTGGACTGAGCCGGCGAGGCGGTGTGCGCATGCCGAAAGAACTGCCGCCYTTGCTGCCCGCCACACATCCGCCCGGTTGCCGTTGCTTGCGCATGATGCCCAATGAAATGCCGAATTGGCATAAATTACAAGAGCGCGATCAACGGCGTGACTCGTGGATTTGCTTAACGTGGCATCGCTTAGCAATCTGCTGCCATTGCACCGATCCAGACGACGACGATGACGTATTGACACCAGAGCGACGCCGTCTCGACGGACGCCGGACACGTAAAGCGAACAAATCGAATCATCGKCATGCGCGTACACGTTCGCACAATGCCAATACCGAACCGTACCTTTATCAGTTCGCTGAGCTAAAGCAGAAACAGAAGCAGACACGCGCCAGCTCAATATCTAGTGAGAATTTCTGTTCGTCACGTTCATCTAGTTGGCGCAATGGCCCACCATCGGCGGGCGCGCTGCCGCACACTTGTAACATACCACTCAAGATGATGGATCCGAATCGGCGAAGACATTCGGCGTGGCTGATAACACGAAAAACATCACAAGACTCGAATTTGTCGAGCTCACGCAATGACAGCTCCGCTTCAGCCACAACGGCGAGTACGTCCACGTTCCGCTTGTCGCGTTCAAGTGCGGGCAGCACGACGCCGCTGCCGTCAATCATGGGTGAGTAMTTTACACGTTGAACRCACTTGCTATTTAATTACACATCTTTTTGCATGTCTCAGCGCACAGCAGCAAATCACAGCAACAGCAACTGCAGCAACACGCGTCAATGCCCGCCAAGCCACGCCTTGTGCGCCAAGAGGCCGTGCAAGAGGAGGAAGACTCATCGCCACCGCGTCTGGGTGTGCGTTTCTTGCCGACCATACCTTCAGCGGCTGATAGTTCCATTGTCATGGAAGATGGCGATTCAGCCATGAATGTCGCCAGCGTCATGGGTATGCCACTGCCGGGCGCAGCAAGCGGCTTCTACACTGTGCTGCAGGCGCAGAGCGGCGGCGCCGCCAAAACACTGCTCACCACCGCGACGAGTCCACCCAAGGAGGCACAACCGCCATGACACTGCTTCGTGTGCGGCAGCGGCGATAAACACAAATCGGTACCACCAATAATTGATAACAATGTTAAACGTTGTTGTTGTATTAGTGAGGCATTTCTTTGACGCTTTTATTGCACCGTAGCTTTCCAGTACTCTCTTCGTGCTGCGTGTCGGGCTGTATGTGCATAACGCCGTTATGCTTTGTTTCCAGTTTAAAGAGCTAAAAACTTGCATATTGCCTGCGGCGGCCATGTAATGCGTATAGAGTAGTTACGATTATTTATAAATTATTGTTTAAGTACAACAATTACAAAAACATGTAGGTAGTCAATTTGTACAGTAGCCGTTAGAAATGCGTGTTTGTATGTTTGTACTTATATAGTTAGCCCTAAGCTGCTCAAATGATGACTCAGATTTATCGTTTGAATTACACAAGTTGTTGGTATGTATGTATATATGTATGTAATGCTGAGTGCTAAGCGCGACTTATTTGACTAAGCTGCGCGACGTGTTTAGCTTTCTTCTGCGCACGTTATCACGAAATGTTCGCATCAGATTCCCCTTCCTCTCATTTGTGTACTCATATTTATAGTTAAAGTTGTTCTACAAATAAACAATTATTTCCAACCTTTACTGGATTTATATTGTGGTCCACAATGTCATATTTAGTCACGTYAACGAGTGTGAGAAAATCGAAAGCTTATGAAATMTTTTGTTATTCTMTAACATCSATATATATGTACGTRTATATCGTCACTTAAAATGCAAAATAACGTAACATCACTGTTAATAAGTTTACATGCGAAGGAAAATCGATATAACATAGGGTAGTCTAAAAGGTATTTTCGTATTTCGTATTTTGTATTTAACAAGTTAATAAGCTTTGTGATTTGTTAAGAAAAACACAATTTTATGATTCAAAATACACTTTAATATTCAGCATAATCTCAATGAATATTAATACACTTGCTCCAACGATCCGCCAATATGTTGATCCCATCCCTGAAGTGAGAATCCGGAAGGTCTGCAAAATACTCCTCAACAGCCTCTTTATTTGATGAAAACCGGATTATAGCCGTTGTCATAATGCTCTTCTGACACGGCGCATTGTTCTGATGAAAAAGATTTTTTTCTTCTGCAAATCGTGTATTTTTTCACGATTTTTTCCTTCAACTGCTCCAGAAATTTGCAATAATTCCGAATATTTGTTTTAGCAGTTTGCAAGTAATCCCAAAAAATTGATGCCATAACCTTTTTGGTCGATTTCCGGACACGAAGTACTTTCGAAGCCGAACAACCAGTTTCACATCACTCTTTAGCCTCTTGTTTTGATTCAGGATTATGACGATAGATCTAAGTCGCATCTACAATGATGAATCGACTCACAAAATCCACTTTATCTGTTTTTAAATGTTCCAAATGTTTGATTCAGGATTATGACGATAGATCTAAGTCGCATCTACAATGATGAATCGACTCACAAAATCCACTTTATCTGTTTTAAAATGTTCCAAATGTTGATGAGAAAGTCGCATTCGAATGTGTGTTTGTTCCGTTGTTAGCGAATGCAGCAACCATTGTGAACACAGTATTCTAAAATCCAAAATTTCACTTAAAATATGGCTCACACTGCCTAATGAGAGGTGTAGAGCCTCTACTAAAACTCTCTCAGTTAATCGACGACCTTCCAAAACCATATCCTGTGTTTCGGTCTATGATTTCTGATGTTGATGCCTTTTTGGGTGAACCTTCACGTAAATCGTCTTCAAGGCTTTTACGACTACATTTAAGTTCAGTAACCCATCCTTCGTTTGTTCCAATTGTAGGTGAACAATCATTATACATTTCCAACATTCGTTCGTGAATTTCTTTTGGTGATACACCTTCCAAAAATGGGAATTTTATCACGGCACGATATTCAATTTTTTCCAATGTAAAACGATACTATGACACGACCACGCAATGAAGCTTCACGAAGGGCGTACCAGCAAAACAAAAACAAATTTGGCCTAGTAGCAACGCCCTCTCTAAACGAACGACAAATATTATTGAATAACTTCATAATATATTTTAGTCGAAAAAGTCTTTTCGTATTTTGTCAATAGATGTCGTTGCAATCCGATATCTCCAATGATATCAACTATAGAAGCCCCTCATATTGAACAAAATTAGAGTTTTGGTTATTAAATGGTTATATATTGGATATATTGGTCAGCGGATGCTTCCCATTTTGCGATATAACGTACTATATATAATATGAAATATTGAAAAAACTCAATTTCGATTTTCTTGCTGATACGTTATTTTGCATTTCAGGTATCGACATACATACATAATCTGATATTATCGTTTGCAGTGTGCTTGTAATAATGTAAAATAGCTGTAAGTCTAAAGTGATAGTATTTGTAAGAAATACTTAGTCATAAGCAAGGCTAAGTATAAGAAAAAGTGAATTAAATGAAATAAAAATATAAACAAATACTTATTTATGTGTACATGCAAACAAAAACCAAAAAACACAGAAAAAAAAAACACAAAAAAAAAAAAGCAATGAGAAAACCCTGAGTTTACTTATCGCATATTCTTGAATGAATTGAATTTCAGTATGTTTTGTAATGCCCGCACGAGTTCAAGTTCAAGTGCGCTTATTTTTATCACAGCCCAAATATTTGGAGGCACTAATTCAAACTTGGCGTCTTGTGGAATTAATTAGGAGAAATACGCATATGAAGAATCGGAGACTTTATAAAATATATACAGTTGCAGTAAAATTCTTAATAGTGATAGGCGTTCTTTTAATATACAGCACTCGAAAAAGTCTTTTCGTATTTCTAAATAAACTTCATCCTAATTTTTTTCATATTTATATTAATAAATAAACAAATATCTACCATTTTGGTCGACCACTTTTTGCCATTTTTCCGCTCAAGACATTCTTACATCAGTGTAAATCGAAATTTCGAAAATTCCAGAACGGAAGCGACTGAACCATTGCTGTATTATGCTTCACGAACTGGTACAGCTTTGTCTCCGTAAACTTCACATATTTCATTGGTGGCTTGAGTAGCATTCTTTCTTTTTTTGTAAACAAATTTCAAAACATAGCGAATTTCTTCTTTATTTTCACTCATTTTTTAACAACTATAACTCTTTTTCAACTTTTCCGAAATCATTTTTTTTTTTTTTTTTTTTTTGGTTGGTTAAATGAAACTTAAATCTCAAAATCTCAACTTTTCTACAGAATATGGTATGACACAATGTGATTCGTAGCATGGAGATATACGACCGCAACGACATCTTTTGACAAAATACGAAAAGACTCTCTCAGTTAATTACCCAATATTATTAGTTGCTCACTCACAATGTTACGTGACACTACCAAGTACGCAGTGGAAAGAAGGCAGCAATGTGAGCGAGAGAAATCAATTTCATTGTCAAAGCAGATTTCATTTGCGGCTGCTACAGAGAAAAGAAGCCTTTCATGTAGCTGCAAGTATTGAGTGCCAACAGTCCAAGAAAAGTGGCGTTATTGTCTAAAACGTATGTTGAACGAAGAATTCGATTCGCCAAAGAACTTTTAAATTGGTCTTGGACAAAATGGCGGCACATTTTATGATCAGACGAATCGAAGATTGTTAAGTATGGAGGGAAGAGTATAGCGTGATTGGGTAAGACGTCCACTCAATACCGAATAATAGCCGAAATATACAACAAAAAAATGGTAAAACATGGAGATGCGGGAATCATGGTTTGGGCTTGCTTTTCTTGGCAAAGCGTAGGATCCAATTATTGGAAATATGACTGGAGATTCGTATGTCGAAATAGTGCAGAAAATCATGCTGTCGTATGCTAGTGAAGAAATGCCGCTTGTTTGGACGCTCCAGCAGGACAGCGATCCCAAGCACACAAATAAAACTGCAAAAAAATTGTTTTTAGGAAAGGAATGTCAAGGTAAAAGAATTGCCGTTACAGTCCCTTGACAGCAATCCCAACGAAAATTTGTGAACCGACATCAAGGGATCAGTAGCCCGATGTAAGCCGTCATCCACCACGCAACTATGGAATGCTGTGAAGGACGCATGAGAGTCTATTTCCATCGATAGACGCCAAAAACTGGTTGACTCAATGCCACGACGCTGTCTTGCAACACTAAAAAAATAAAGGTCACGCAACTAAATACTAATTTCATAAAGAGACATTTGATAATTTGAAAAAAAAAAAAAAATCCTTCTATCGAAATTTCGTGTTTCATATGTTACACCACTAATTTTTTGACCGCCGAAATTCCTCATAAACTTTTTAAAAAATTTATAATTCATTAAAATTGCTTAAACAATGAATTTTTTTTTTTTTGATTTGTTTTACATCCTGTTACAGCTTATCAAAGTTGTTGCTGTTTCTTTATTATTTAACCTTCGGACGTGCATTTACAGTTTAACTTGTCGCTATAAAGTTAAGTCGAATGACAAGACTAAATGGAAATTTATGTTTTAGGTTTCTACGAAAACTTTATGCACAGTCGTAGAGAAAATCTAAACTGAACTTCTACCAAACTTTTTTAAACTTAAAACCACTAAAAAAGCACTTACATAACTTAAAAAACTAGGCATCTTGCTTGCAACACTCGGCAGATTAACGTTCATTTGTCGCGGTATCAACTCAAGCAAATTCCAGAGCCATCTGCAGAAACTCTTCAATGCCTTTCAACTTTTCCTCATTAGTTTTACTGGCTTTAAGATGCTCATACAAATCACTCAGATGCCGGTGCTCCGTCTGCTGAGCCTCGCTTAGCGAAGCCCAAAACTGTTCAAAGGCTCTGCTGAACCTCCGCACCGCATTATCAACAGCGTTGCGCACATGAAAATGCATTTCRAGCAATTGGAATTTATCAAGCACTTTACTCAAGACGTCAACCTTAATGTCATCGTCTTTGCGCTCGGCTATGTTGTCAAATTCTGCATACAAATCGCCGATGTCGCGTATTAGTGCTGATCTGCTTTCCAAGGAGGTATCCTTCAAACGCGCCAATAAGCTCGTCAAGCGTGGTGTAAGCTCTCGTATATAGTCGTTATCCTCGGGCAGCGCTATCAGCGATTTAAGCACGCCATCGACAAAACGCGCAGTCTCCGTTTGGAGCGTGTCGAAGTATTTTTCCACGCCATCGAGTGTTGCCACAATCACCGGCTCAAGCGCTTTGATGAAATTCGCCTCGCTTGAGTTAGTAGTATTTACTTTTGTGTCGTCCACCGCCGTCTGGGCCGTAATATCGCTCGGCAGGGGGTGCGCGACGATAAGCTGCTAGGAAAAGCAAATTCTTTATTATAGCTCTATGACTAACTTTTCACTGTTTTTCACCTGAAGCGTTAAGTATAGGCAAAGCAGCAGCAAACCCGTTGATTTTCCCATATTTCTTAGATTTCTGTTTCGCAACCGTTCTGAGGCAACTGTGAGGTGTACTGTTAAACAGCATTATTTATATATGTACACACTCGTTGTTGAAAGTAATTTAAAAACGACTCGCTTATTCATAATTGTTTCATACTAAATACGAGCTCTACTCAGAAATACTTAAACACCTTACGCCCATTTTGAGTTCTCTAACAGGTTTTAAGCTGTTAGACATGCATTATTATTGTAATAGCTGATAAAGCGAGAAGTAGTCGAATACATGCAAGTATTACACAAGTTTCTTCGAAGTCGACTCTTAATGAATATAAACAGTTAACTAATTATCTGGAAGACGACAGATGTTCAGAATATATTGTCTGATGTTAGAAAAACATTTTGCAATATTAATTCAAATAAAATTGCAGAAAATATGTATTTAGAGGCCTGGAGGACTGTGAGATAATTCGATAAATGCCCCTCATTGACTCATTGAGATCTGACAACAGAAAATACTCACAGGTGCTCGCTCTTGCGAATGATCAAAGTGAATGAGAAAGCAATTTGAAGCCAAATTTTTCTCCATCGATTTCACTAGCTTGTGACACGATGCATTTAGCTTTGTGAAACAGCGCTTTTTTTATTTCAAATGCAGCCATTTCGTCCTTCAAACGGTCCAATAGTACTATGAAATAGTCGCTGTTGATGGTCCCTCCTTTTTAGTGCGCTTGGCTGAGTTGTGGTTACTGCTGGTCATACTTGGCATGATAATCTACTCACTTGCACTTAACGGTGAGTGCACGGTGAGAAAAGACAATCGACTTGTACGCATTTGTTGTAGAGGATACACTAAAGCTGAGAATGCAGCATCTTTAGAGACATTCCACATTCGATGATAGAGAAATTCGGAATGCTGTCCGTGATGAGCTCGTTATAATTATCGGCCTTATGGTTTCCAAGTAAATCATGTACTATTGCTTTAAGACTAATTCAAAATTTTTCTCCACATTGCTAACTAATTTCGCGAAAATATCGCACACCATATTTCTTTGCTTGATGGCCTAAAAATATTTCAGCTTTTATTTCCACCGCTAAAAGGTTTGAGAAAAGTTCTTTCCAATATTTGAACGCTTCCGACTTTTGGTTAAAAGCATTTGTTTTTTATTATACTCTTGCGTCCAGTTGCTACAGAGTATTATAGTTTTGTTCAGCTAACGGTTGTACGTATCACCAAACATTAATCAGGATAGATATAAGGTTGTATATATATGTATGTGACCTGGTCTATGGAAAGGGGGCTTAGGTGTCAAAAAATCAATTTTCACTTTTTAGTTGATTCGGATGGAAGATGAGATGCTTTTTTTTTTAACAGCTGTTTCCCTGAAAACTAGTTTTCGCACGTTAGCTCCCTTTTCGTAGACCAGGTGACATATATAAATGACCACGATGACGAGAAAGGTTGCAATCCGGTTGACTGTCCGTCTGTCCATCCATCCGTACAAGCATAAAATGAGTGAAAATATATCCCAAATAAAACTTGGTGTGCGGAACGCTTGGTGCAAACAAAACTACGTAATCGTAGATGCCACACCGACAAATCGACATTAACCGAAAACTTATAAAGTGCCATAACTAAGCGTAAATTAAAATATAAAACTGTAATTTGGCACATAGGATCACAGTGGTAAGGGGAACCTGTGGTCCAAACATTTTGAAAAAATGGGCGTGAGCTCGTTCTCTAATACGTTCAAAGTAATTATCTCCTAAACCACTGAAGCGACAACAACGAAATTTTCTTACAGTGCAAAAATGAGGGAAATAAGAAGATAACCCGGCTCCCTTTCCATACAAAGGTTCTATTAAAAACTACTAAAAGCACAATAAATCAATAACTAAATACCCCAGAAGCAGCAAATTCTAACTCCAGGGTGGTATGAGAAGACAATTGGGGTAGCATCGCCCACTTTTTGGTGAAACTTATATATCTGGACCTAACGGACCGATTTTCACAGAATTTACCGCGTGGCTATCTTCTCACATTCAGTRCGAAATCKKCCAACAACCACGCMTAGTTCCCATATAACATAATTTTGAATTCCATTTGATTCTTTGACTTTCCAGTACCCAAATCAGGAAGCAATTTGTATAACAGGCTAAAACTTTGCACTAATAATTTCTTTAAAGTATGCCAGTTTTGTCTAACTAAATTGTCTAAATGCTTTATTAACTTTTGTTTTCCGGCGGCTTATTACGCTTTTAGGTGCGAAAATACCAGAGTTGTGCTTTTATGTATATTGATATCAAAGATTAAAGGTGGTTACTGTGCGTATACATAAATGTCCAAAACTTTCCATGAAGTTTGGGTTGCTATCGACGAGCTTACGAAGGTGAGGTCAATATAAGATGACGCTCTTCCTTTCATAAATTTTTGCTTGTATCTTGTTAAAAGTTCATATCGCAGATTTTGAGTCTTTGTCTTCGATGCAGTTATTGTAATTTTTGGGGTCTTGTACGGTTCACTAAGTAATATTACGTCTGTGTTAAGGTCCGAGGCGGTTTTTGTCAGCAGTGCTTGGACTGCCGAACAGTGGTTGAGATT
>NW_017535367.1:0-9027 GCF_001853355.1 Bactrocera latifrons
ATATGTCTCCTCTGTTGGGCACTTGTGCGTTTTGCTGTGTTGTTCACTCGTGTGTTGGCGGGATAATAAGCCTTTTTATGTAAAAAGCGCGGGAAAAGTTTTCTTCTTTGTTTCTCCTTCTGTTTTTATGTGTGAAGTTGGGGCGGTTGATATTCCTCTGCATTACGCCTCTATTACTTTATCTAATTTGTGGGAGTAATGCAGAGGAGTATTTGTTTGGATTAAACAAGGATGTCCCATTCTAGTGCGATTTACTGTATCAAATAATAGTTTGGCATCTATATTTTTTCCAAGTTAGAGCTTATATGAACGGATCCTGATCATCTATGTATACAAAACAAAAAAAAAAAAAACAGAAATGTTCAGAAGTGTACCGTTTTTCGTAAAAATAAAATACATATTACGCGATTCGCATTCTTTGTGCTATTTGCTTGAATATGGCTGTATACAACTTTATACGAGGTGTGTTCAAAAAGTGCCGCGAATTTCGAATTTTCGCGGGTTACGTATATTCGAATTTTTTGCGGCGTTATGTTGGTACTCATGTCTCTCACTTGTAACGACAAGCTCGGCCATTTTGAATGTTCATTTAATTGTTGACAGCTGTTTTGCTTGCACGTGTTTTGGATCGTCTTCGATTTTTACCTATTCAAAAGAATGGATCAAAGAACCTGTATCAAATTTTGTGTGAATTAAGTGCGCGGATGCATTCCGAATGTTGACTGTGGCATACGAAGAAGCTACCTTGGACCGAAGCAATGTTTATCGGTGGTACAAAATGTTCTCGGAAGGCCGAGAAGATGTGAAAAAAATTGGCTTTTGCACCACGATAACGCCCCTGCTCACGGAGTGTTGGTTGTGCGCGACTTTTTGGCCAAAAACAACACACTAATGATGCCGCAGCCACCGTATTCCCCAGATCTGGCCACCTGTGACTTTTTCTTGTTCCCTAAACTCGCCCGTGAAAGGACGACGTTACGCTTCTCTTGACGAGATAAAGACGGCATCGAAGGAGGAGCTGAAGAAGATAAAAAAATGATTTTTTGAAGTGCTTAGAAGATTGGAAAAACCGTTGGCACAAATGTATAATATCTCATGGGTATTACTTTGAAGGGGACAAAACAGATATCCATTAATAAATAAATAATTTTTGAAAAAAACACAATATTCGCGATACTTTTTGAACACACCTCGTATATGTATATCTCGATTAGTTTTGGCCATTACAAACAACCGTTAGGTGTGCAATGGTGTATAACAGTATCCAAATATTATTTCTTACAATGTGAAAATGGGCGAATCGAACTATGCGAATTTTCAATATATTTCAATTTGAATAATTCTGATAAATTTACCAGCAATGCATCTCATGTCGAAAAATTATGCAAATAAAATTCGTAAAAACAAAAGATTTATCATTCCTTACCACTGGTGGGGAGAAATGAAAAGACCTTCACTGAGCTGAGAATTATTTAATTTTAATTTTTATTTGATATTTTCGTTGCTTATATAGAATTTTTAAAACTATCTAAATAACTATATATACATGTAAATGTTTATATGTACTGCAGCATATTATTTATTGCTGCTTGACATATTTTCTGCTACATGGGGTCGTTTTCAAATGTATAATTTAATACATGTGTGTGTGTTTAATGTTATCTCATCTGTAAATGTATGACTTGTGTACCCATGCATTTTCATTATTATTAGATGTGCATGGCATGTAAATGCATTATGTATAGATGTATGTATGCATGTTCCATATATAAATAGATATTTATATTTGGTAGAATTTCGGCTTTGCTGATAAGTAAGCATGTCCAGTGATATTTGAACAAACATATTCCGGTGTGCCAAAAGTGAATGCAATCACTTCAGACTTTTCCATAACCCAAATATAGAGTGATTTGCTACTTTCCACATGACCTTCAACTTGGACTTGATTTCTTAAACGTACCTCAGGGAAATAAGTAAAACATAAATATGCTTGATATTAAACAAGATTGACTCTAGGATACGCTAGGAGGACCTTAACTTTAGCTGCTTCGGTTAGACTAACTATGGGAATTCCGACAGGGTGTTCATTCATAATTGATTTGAAATCATCACGGTCAAAAATAGTGGGATTTATTATATCCGCCTTAGCTAGAGTAATCGTGAGTATCAAGTTCGATATTTGATATTCTATTTCTTGCTAATAGTATTTCATACAAATGCGGTGTGTCAAGCAAGTAATTTTTTAGCTTTAATTATTTCGTTCACCGTATCAGTAAATTTATTAATTTGTATCTGTGCTTGTGTATTAATAACTACCTGTCTATTGTTTGTATCAATTAAAAAGGATTCAGACCACCTTACTTGTTCAATATCATCTTCTTGTCATTCTGTTATGCACTTTTGGTACGGACAATAACTTTTTAATGTCTAGCAGTTTTCCCATGTGCGACTGAGGGAATAATTTGGTTAATTTTACAGATTCCTCTGCTATGTTAGTAAAGTCTGTTAAATTGGTTGAGTGTCTTAAATAATCCCGTTGCTTCCATACCAATACCTTTCCATCGACTATCGGGATATAGTTGGAGTGAGAGTAGTCGATAATCCGACTATGTACTACCCCAAAAACTAATAGGATTGCAAGTCCGGTTCTGTAAAAATAAAAGAACAAATATTGAAAATCATTGTGCCCTTAAACTGTGAAAAAGCTATTTTAGATAGGAATTTTTTTACTTGAAATCAAACACTATTTAAGGTTGTCTTTATGTACCACCGTCCCTCTAATGATAACAGAAGTTCCATGGTCTGATTGAATTGTTTCTTCTGTGCAAAGGGGTGTTAACTTATTTCCTAAGCTTCTGTTATTTTTTACGAAAACTTTTTCGCCTACCTCAAATACCCTGTTTTGTCTGTTCGGGTTGGACTGGGTTTTTTCAATTTTATTCTTGATGGCCTGTCTACGTTCGTTGGACGCTGCATGTATCATGTCGATGGATGTTTGGTCTGTGACCGAAAGTACAGATCGACTGTATCGTCAGACATTTTTTGTAGGCTAGAAGTTCTGGCTATGTCTGCGAGTGTACTACGAAAGCGTTCCACCTGGCCATTTGAGCAACTGTTTAATGGTGGTGCATTACAAAATAGATATTCATGAATAAATAAATAATTTTTGAAAAAACACAAAATTCGCGATACTTTTTGAACACACCTCGTAGAGGTAATTGCGCAATTTACCTAGAGCCCAGACAATAGCTAATTCTCGCTTATCCGTGGCTTAGTGTGTCTCGCTTTTCTTTAACGTCCCTGAAAGCATAGAAATGGGTCTGCCCTTTTGGGACAGGAATGCAAAAATGCCAACTATGCAGGCGTCAGTATTTAGATCAAAGAGCTGCTTGAAATCTGGGTACATGAGCATAACATCTTCTGATCCCAGGATATCTTCGAGACCAGTTCTGGACATATGCTTTGAGAATGTTGGTTAAGAGCCTTGATATTGCTGCGAAGTCCTTAATAAAACCCTTATAGTAACTAGCTAAACCAAGAAAGGACCGCAGTCTGAACAGATTTTTCACCCTGACCTTTTCAAGGTCAGTTTTTGCCCAATTTTGGGTCACTAGAAAGCCCAAGAAGTCGATGCTTTCTTTAAAGAACTTAGTTTTTTCTTTCGCTGCTCTCATGTTTGCATTGTCCAAGCATTTTAAGACCGTATTAATATGTTGCACATGGTCAGTTTGGTTTTTGAAAAGATTATTGCGTCATCTAAATAAACATAACATACCTTTCCTATGTGCTCCCTCAGGATGTTATCGATGGCCGAAGTCAGACGACCAAATTCATATTTACCGCCGTTCACTGCGAATGGCGTTTTCTCGCGGTTTTGTTCCGCTAGATAAATTTGGTGGTAACCGGATTTTAAATCTAGAGTCGTAAAAAATTTCGCCTTTCCTAGGTTCGCTAGGATCATTGGGATACTTGGCATTGGATATGGGTCGGCAATATTTCGTTCATTTAGCTCCTAAAGTCAATTAGCAACCGTTTATTTCCATTGCTATCAAGGCCTTTTTTGTCAACAACCCAGACTGGACCTGTTGTATGGAGACTTTGATGGTCTAATGATACCATCTTTAAGTAACTGTTTAATTTCGCTGTTTGCAAAATCTGAAACTCCCATAGGGTAAGGGTATAGCTCAGAGTATACGGGCTTGCTGTCTATAGTGCGGATTGCAGCAATAACTGAGGTATTGAATGGCATCGCCTCCTTAGAGGTCGGAAACACCTTTATTCTTTTCAGTATCAGGCTTTTGAATTCCTTTTTGATGGATGTAGGAACTATTATGTCATCCAAATCTGTTAAGTTTACACTGTCACAGTAACGATACTGCAATTGCTCGGATTTGTTATGTAATTTCAACGCTATTTCTGCTTGTGTTAACAAGTCGAGTTCTATAATTGCATCAAAAGACCCAAGTGTGTGTAGGACGAAGAATGAGGAGATTTGGCCAAAAATTTTCATGAGGCACTTACTAGTTACTTTACTTGAACCATGTATAGAGCTTACGCTCCTGTGCCAATTAATATTTTTATATTTTTTCCACCCAGCATTCTCTAAAAAAATGCAATGAGTCATTGTCGCATGATTCGTTATCGTCCTCGATTTCGATTACAGCGGCTTCCGCGGACTTTTGATACTCCTCCGAATCTGGGGCGCTCTGAACAGCATTGTTCAATCGCTGCCGACTTGTTTCTGTTGTTCTATATGACGAATTGTATCTTTTTTGGTAGCCTGTCTAAACTTAGAAGATGAGTTAACTTCCATTTTCTCTGGGACTTGCCCATGGTATTCTTTTTCGTTCCTATCTCGATGACTGTTGTTACCCTACTGCCTCTCACCACCACGTTCATCTTTATAGTTTCTGCCTTGTTTCGCTAGCGTTCGATTTTCCCGCGTCTGTTCTCTTTCTGCAATAGCTTCGGCGTAGGATGCCGAAAACATACTGGGCTCTATGCTCGACTCTGCTTCTCTGGCTAGCGCTTGTGCAGACGCTAAATCTTTTGGCTGTGCCGGAAAAACAATAGCCTTAAGAGACTTTCAAGGCAGAAATGAAGGCGTGGAGTGCATCAGCCCTGACCTTATCGTTGAGTATGTAGTCTGCTCCACCTCAAGTGACAATATTCCATGAGGCTTAATTCCCCTTGCCTAACCATTTCGAGGCCCTGCCTCAATAGTCGTAGCGAATTTTATCTACGTATGATCAATCTAGCCGAGCTATGATTGCATCGAAGTTAAGTACTGTGTTGTGAGACAATAGTACTGATCTTTATTTCTGAAGACTGTTACCGCTTGGTAATGCGCGCTGCTGCCGTTAAATGGTTTAAACAGCTCGTACGCGTCTACGGTCGATTGCCTCCATGCCGCGTACTCTATAGGACCCCGCTAAACTGGGGAATTAACTTAATTATATCGAGGGGAATATCGCATCTTTGTTCTTGCTGCGCCAATGCTTGGCTGACAGCGATTTGCACTAGCTCTTGCACTTGAGTAATATTCATGTCGCTTTGTGTGTGGCTATTACAAACTTCTACGTTCACCTGATAGTTGCTTCCTCTGGGTCTCATTCTGTTTCCCTGTCTAATTCTAGTGTAATATTTTCAATTGCTTCTAACCAGCTCATATGCGCTATTATTATATATTATACCGAAATTTTTACATAGTCGCGAAATATATATGAACCGCTTATAAGTATGAAGCACGTATGTAAATATTTTATATACTTTTATTTAGAATAACGGTTTAGTTACAATTTTGGTATGATTTAAAAAAAAAATGGAATGAACTTACATATTACGAGACATTCCTAATCTAAGAGGTAGATTCTCGTTCGTTCGGCGTCAATTATGTTGTGTCCTCTGACGATTATGTGTAACCATGTTGGTTTTTAATTGTTTAAGTGCTATTTTATWAAATCAAGCTTAAAGTATTCCCAAAAAGATAAGTCGTTAAAGCGTTTTTTGTGTATATTTTGGCATCCTTGCATAACCAAAATCAGCTCATAACAACAAAAGATTTGCCACCATATTTTGCTTATACCAGGTCTTACAATTTTGGCTCTGGTGTTCAGAAATGAACTTGTACATTGGTGCAGGGGTGTCATTAATACCATTTAATACTTATTTGGGGCATTCACAACTTGTTATAAAGCATCGTAAAATCATATAATCATTAATTTTTATACTAGTTTAATAAATTTGTTGTTAGATTGCATACTAAAATAAGTTTTCGCAAATACAACTCTGAACGCTATGTTTTCCTATCGTTATAACTTATAACGTTATGAGACCATGTAAAATCCCTAATTATAAACGCAGATACAGTCTACTAATATCAACTATCTATGTTCAAATATATTGAACATACATACACACATAAATAAATGAACACATAAAAATATATGCATTTATACTTCTGCAATACGCATGCACTCAAAAAATAAAATACAAACATATTTAATAAGGTTTAGGCAATTGATTACAAATGCACATGTGCACTTGAAAACAACCCAAACCATACAGTATAAACAATATGATAACACACACATACACATGTATTGCATTGTATAGTTAAAAGCAGAAAAAAAAGTTAACTTCGGTTGCACCGAAGCAAAATACCCCTCTTAGGTGCATTTCTGTTAGTAACTATGTGTTCAGTTTGTATGGAAGCTATATGCTATAGTAATCCGTTCTGAACATTTTTTTTTAGATATTATATTGTTACCTTAAGCAGTAATCCATGCCAAATTTCATGGCAATACGACGGTAAATGCGAAACTTTTCCATACAAGTCCTTGATTCCGATCGTTCGGCTTGTATGGCTATATGCAATAGTGAGCCGATCTGATCAATTTCTTCGGAGATTACATTGTTGGTTTAGGAAATAATCTGTGCCAACTTTTGCGAAAATACATTGTGAAATGTGAAAGTTTTCCATACAAGAACTTCATTCCGATCGTTCAGTTTGTATGGCAGCCATATGTTATGGTGGTCTGATATCGGCGGTTCTGACAAATGAGCAGCTTCTTGAAGAGAAAATGACATTTGCAAATTTCAAAAATAATATATAAAGCTTACAAATAACAAAATAAAATTAGAATGAAAGATTTCTCAGCTCAAATAAGGTTTTTTTCCCCCACCAGCAGTAAGTAACTTAAGTAAGAATTGAGATATATTGATGAAACTTTGCATACAGGTTCCTTAGTACAACAAATTCCAGTTCGTAGATGGACTTAATCGGACCACTGCCACGCCCACAAATCGCATTTAACCGAAAACCTATAAAGTGCCATAATACCTAAGTACTTAATTAAGATATAAAACTATAATTTGGCACAAGGGATCACAGTAGCAAAAGGCACTTGTGGATAATTTTTTTTAATAAAGTGGGCGTGGCTCTACTCCTTAACATGTTTAATGTGTATGTCTTCTAAACCACTAAAGCTACAACATCGAAATTCGCCCAGTACGAATATTGCAAGAACTACTACCGATAGTGTGAAAATGAATGAAATCGGATGAACCCGGTTCACGCCCGATGTAACAATGATAATGATAGCAGTATTAATATTATACTACGTTTTCAAAGCAAGGTGCTAAGAAGCATTGCAAATGCCAGTTGGTACTGCAGAAATTCTGACATTCAGCGAGACCTAAGGTTGAATACAGTCGCCGAAGAAATAAGGTGTCAAGCAGATGCCCACTACAAAAGCTTAAGGTTCATGTGAAGGAGGAGGCCAGAAATCTTCTCTTACACACATGCCTCTCTAGTCGATTATGTCGAAAAAAAACCACATAGCTTAGTTGGAAGTTAAAATATAAAGGAATTAATTACAGTAAATCCCGCTTAAGTGCCTCCACGCTTAACTGCCATTCCCGCTTAAGTACCTGTATTTTACTGCTTCGAACAATTTTTCCAAAAAATGTATATAAATTTCACCGTTTAAGTACCACTCAGTTAAGTGCCAATCCCGCTTAGCGGCCACTAAATTTCGTGCTTCATTAAAAAATTTGGTTTAAGTTTTCCCCTCTTAAGTGCCACTTTAAACTTAAAATTATAAAATCGAAAAATATTATTGTAAAATCTTAAAATATGGCAATATGGATAAGTGCTTTTCTTATCGAGCATTTGTATTAAAATAGTAACTGTTTTGACTATAAAACAAAAGTTGGAAGCAATAAATTTGATTGAACACGAAGGAAAGCCGAAGGCTGATGTGGCAAAAAAGTTCAAGGTGGACATTTCAACCATCCTCGAAAACTAATTTAAAACGCGAACGATTGCGTTTTGGTACATGCGATAAAGTAGAGGAAGCTTTATCAAAATGGTTCAACCAGATGCGATCATTGAATGCGACAATTTGTGGAGCTCAAATTGCACAAAATTCAAGGCGAGGCAGCAGATGCAGACACTGCGGCGGCGGAAAACTACCGCAATGAAGTTTTAAATATCTTACTAAGGGACTACGAGCCAGGCGATATATTTAATGCGGATGAAAGCGGTCTTTTTTTACAAGGCTCTTCCAAGCGGAACGTTGTGTAAAGGAGGAGACAAGGCGGTGGGCGGCAAGGCAACAAAGGCCCGCCTGACTCTGTTATTTTTATGAAATTCAGATGGAACCTTCAAAAAAGTTTTTGCAATTGGAAAGTCGAAAAACCCGAGGTGTTTTAAGGGAAAAGTTGTGCCGCTGCCGTACTATTCCCAGAACAAAGCTTGGATGACTGGATMTTTGTGGTCAATGATAATGAAGGAATTTGACAATGAAATGGGAAAGCAAAAGCGAAAGGTGTTATTAATAGTTGACAACGCAGCCTGCTATAAAGTTGATGGTTTGAATGTTGAGAATGTAAAGATTACATTTTTGGCACCAAACACGACATCACTGTTGCAGCCTCTCGACCAAGGGATAATACACTGCTTTAAAGTTTATTTCAGACAAATAATGGTTCGAAAACAAATACTTGCCATAGAGAACGGCTTGT
>NW_017535368.1:0-1428 GCF_001853355.1 Bactrocera latifrons
GTATAGAGGATTTTCAGCGAATTGCCTAATCATCACATGGCAGCGCTCCATTTCGTCCTAATTTTTGGTAAACAAATGAGGTTCAAAAGAGTGTAAAATGTAATGTTTAAAATAAGGATTCTTTAGGTAAAAAAACCTGCTAAAAGTGTAAAATGCGGATTTATTTAGAAGTTTATAGTGTAATTTAATTAATTYGAAGTGAAAAATGTGAATAAAGAGCGTTTAATAAGGTGAAATAGCTTCTTGTTCGAATATTTGAACTTTAAGATGGAATATCTCGTAAACTGAGCGTTTGGGGTACCTATAACTCTATATATTTCAGGAAGACTTCCTCTTTCCAACGGTACCTTCAAATCGCGACGCTAAAGAAATCGGAATTGTGCCAATGTTATATATATGTACATCTTTTGAAATGGATAAAAAAATTA
The DNA here is from genome assembly GCF_001853355.1 of Bactrocera latifrons. Lineage (NCBI taxonomy): Eukaryota > Metazoa > Arthropoda > Insecta > Diptera > Tephritidae > Bactrocera > Bactrocera latifrons. The sequence continues at coordinate 429 of NW_017535368.1, forward strand.
AAATTTATTAATTTTAAATAAATAAACGTGTKGTAATAGACTAGGTGTACGTAAACTTTATTGATTCATTGTACGAGTATATATCATCTGACATCTAAACTAACVTATGATCAAAAAATTCGAAATTGGGTGTTTCATTGATTACGATCCACTACTTCAAATTATATATGTAGATATAAATACATATGYCCAACATTTTAAGGTTCTCCTCGCACATACAACCCAGTTTTAACCAATATTTAAATTTTGTTTTTGGATATGTACGAATAGAGAAGGTCCTCCAGATCAAGAAATTATATATAGATAGTTGTCGCTTACTTATGGTTTTTGAGATATTTGCATTTAAAGTTCAAAAATTCAAATTTTTAAAATGCGTGTTTCTCCTATTTATAATGCATTTTACACTAATATTTTGAACTTTTATATCCACTAATTCGCTTTTAATTCCCTATTTAGCTTTCGTTGAAATCCATTTATTTATATAATAAGAAAATGGTTGCAAACAAGCAAAAAATTAGTGCCAACGCAAAAATAAGTTAAACGCCAAAGAACTGATCACGCCCTGGTGTTCCTCCGACCAGAGTTATTTTTTTGAAGCGCGGCCGAATGCAAAAAGGAATTCTGTTTAAAACTAATGTGTTATTTGTTTCCTATTATTGGGTTATTATTTGTTTTCTTTATTTATTTTGGTTTTTTTTTTGTAAAATATGTACGTATTGTTACACTTATTACTAGTTAGAATGCAACCCTTTKGTTATTGTGTGAACGAAAAGAAATTATAAAAGTGTAAGCTAAATAGTTAAATTTTTGAACTTTAAATGCAAATATCTCAAAAACCATAAGATACGGGGGATATTATAAAATTTACCAATTCCAAGCTTTGTACATAACTTATGAAAGTAAAACAAATTTTTCATTAAAAGTCCATGAAAAATACCTTTTATATGCGTAAATTATTTGTTACGTTTTGGTTAACATAATAACATACATTGGTAATCAC
>NW_017535368.1:3883-4849 GCF_001853355.1 Bactrocera latifrons
GCCCAGAGCATACTTAAATTATGGAGGGAACACTTCTCCAGCCTGCTGAATGGCAGTGAGAGCACAACGCCAGGAGAAGGCGAACCCGATGCCCCAATCGACGACGATGGAGCAGACGTTTCATTGCCCGACCAGGAAGAAGTTCGAATAGCAGATTACCTCTTTTTCATCAGTCTCTTTCCTGCCGCTGTCCGTCGTCTCTCTGCTGCCTTTTTCGCCATCTTTTGTAGCGATACTCTTTTTCTGCGCTCCTTTCCTCTCGGTTTTTCCGGTATCGCTACCACCACCGCTTTCTCCGGATTTCTCCATACGCGCCTTCCTAATTGGTAGAAGCTTACGAGGCCGCCTMACTCCATCATCATCGGATGACTCTACAAGGACCATCATGGGCCCTGAGTCATCACTCTCCCCTCCGAGGAATTCAGCTCCTCTTTTTCGTGCTGCAGACATCGCAGCAGATCACACGTTASTGTACTTTTTGTTTTTTGGGAGATATCCAACACGCACTTGGTGATTAAATTCAATAATCCCTTTCTGCACTTTGGGAAAAATCCCACACAGCAATCGCGTCTGTTGTTCCTTGCTTGCCGTTTCACAATTTCTACCTGGGGTAGGTAGCGCACTTACACACTTTGTCACTGTCACTCTTAATCCTCTTTTTGGGCAACTACTTTAAGTATGTTTACCCTCACTAAATTTGCGTTCTACCTGCAATAGGTAGCGCACATGCAATTTGTCACTGTGCTTAATGCACTTATTCTGCTTTAGGTATGTTTCTATTCGCATCTATTCTGCGCACAAAATCTGGGAATGTCCCACACTAATCCACTGTTTCTTGGGAAACTACACGAAGTACGTTATCCCTTTTAACACTTGCGTCTATTGTTCTCACACTGTCACTTATATTACACTGTCGCCAGTATTAACGATCCGTAAACTGAAAACGATCCGCGCACACGTCCGTTC
>NW_017535368.1:5765-8708 GCF_001853355.1 Bactrocera latifrons
CGAGCAGCGAATTGAGAGTTTTCCACCGTCTTCTAGAATTTTATTTGATCAATTATTTAGAAACAACTAAAATTCAAGAACCCACCTTCTTTGCAAATGTCTTTTGAGTAAAATAATATATAATAGAATCAACAAGAATATCAAAAAATCGTATAGTTCAAAATTGTTTTCCAAAGAATGTCGGCAATTSATTGATTGATAAAAGATGAATGCACTGCGTCCTTAGGTCTATTGTGCTCTTTCCTAAATTACAAATATTCACCTATTTGGAAAGATGAATCCAAGAACCTTTAACCCGCAGGTTTTTGTCTTACGTCACAGACAGTGTCCTTAAATTTACCTCTGACTGAAATATCAATGCCACCCGCGTAACCCTGACAGGGGATCCTATTTTCGACGAGCAATGCTAATAGGTCGACCACGACATAACAGGGGGAAGGAGCTGAGCTGGAACTGCGGAAGAGTAATACAAAAGTTATAAGTTAAACGTTTTTTTCAGTGAGCCACAAAAGTCATCATTGAACCAGAAGAAGTTCCCCCAAAAATTGTACTCTGGATCCGCCCCTGATAGGGGGGATAGCAGTCCGTYCTGTGGGCAGCCCCTTGTATACTGAGACGAAATCTTGTGTCTCATATAGTGGTTTCAGCTCTTCTTGTGCGCATTACGGCAAACCGGTGTTAGCACATTCATTTTCTCCAGTGTCCAAGCTACGCTCTTGTGAGACGTGGAAGACACAAAGCAGAGATAAARCGATCCCCAACTCTCCTGTCACTGRAAATGTGAGAGCCGTTCACCTACCGAACTTTGACAGTTGACTGGATTGGGTAGGTTTTGACGTTTTGCAATTGGAATGACTGGAACGGCCGGATGGAAATTATACCAAAATATATGTGAGCGGAGGAATTTGTTGCCGCCGTTGATAATCTCTAATAAAAATGTAAAACAATGAAAATCAAAGAAAATGCGAAATTTAAATATATTTCATTAAACGTTTTGCAATCTGATACATAGTAGCATTAATTTTCAGTTACTAATCATTAAAAACATTTAATAATTAAGCCTGTTAATTCACCTTATTAAGTATTGAAGGATTAAAAGGCAGTTGTTTTAATATACTATAAAATCATAAAAAATAATTTAAATAGTTTCGCCATTTATTAAAAGTCCAATATATAATATGCATACGTTATAAATGTTGGGTGTTTTAATTGAAATGCTCAAAAATTCGTATTTTGTTCGATCTGGCCATAATGGAAAATGTTATAAAAATCGCTTATTTTGAGGCGCCCTCGCACTGGAATAAGTTGGGCATCCCATTATCCCTGGCACAAAGCATCTCTTCCACCCATACAGCGAACTTTCCATTTCCGAGTTAGCCGGTACAGGGCAGAATTGGTTGATCTGCCTGCACTGTATGCATGCTGATTCACATAAAAAAGGCAGATTTTCAGCGTCTTTTATGTTTCAGGGTTGTACGCCAGTGCAAAGCTATATCTCATAAGCCGAACAAGGTATAGCACTATTATCTGCTCTTCCTATTGTAAGAGTSCTGAAAAGACATCGTCCACTGCCGGAGACTTGTTCGAGTCCGCAGTAAACAATTGCCTTGCGATTACTCAATATAAGCGAGATGGCTTGTGTACGATAATGTGTAGTCACTGTTCTTCCCGCTGCGCAGGTCGTGTACATCCCATCAAATAGTTTGATCGCTAATCTGGCTTCTGTACCCGATGCCTTCTGCAGCCTAGCTGTGCGGAGTTCACCTTTTCGCAGAATCTCCTTGTTATATAAGGGTTATTCGTTTGCTCTTGCAAGATTGCAGATTGCAGATGAAAAGTATATATCTATATTTACATTTCTTGCTTACGCATTCAGAAATWATGTATGCTCTGAATTTTCCATTTAAAAACAAAAAAATGGTTACCGTTGATTTTTGGCATCTTTTTGTTTAAGAGGTGGCTCAGAAAGAATCTTATAACATTAATTTTGAACGTACAAACATACTTTTCAACTTTTAAAATCAATTATAAGGGAGAGAGGAGCCAATTAGAGTTACGTTCTTATCAAACGTCAAATAAATGATCAATTTTTTAAGCCCATTGTTACTGGCGACGGCGACGGTCTAAAAACGATGAACAAGCTTAGTTTTTTAGTTGGGGGAACCTTACATCAATTCAGAACGYCAAAAACCACTTAGATCACTTTTTAGTCTGTACGGATCAAACGTTTTATAAGCGTAGAAACAGTATTTTACCCGAAAAATGGCAAAAGGTATTGGATCAAAATGAGGAACATGTAATTTCATGAAATGTTTTACGCAATAAAAAATTAAATTATAATTAAATTTTTAAATTATAATTAAAAAAAAAACATTGTTGTTAAGGCAAAGTGGGCTTGGAAGGATCTCAGAATTCGGTATTTTCCTAGGTGTTGTAGCCATATTTTTCTGTTATTTTTGTTTTTATTTAAATTTAAACATGACATTTTCCCGGTACGGACGGAATCATTCCAGTAAGGCTACGGAATGCACTCTGTCTATCCGTGACATGTCTAAAAGAGATATTTAGGGAATGCATGAAGTTCAGCTATGTACCACACGCATGAAGAGAGGTTAGGGTAGTTTTCCCACCGAATGCAGATAGAAACAACCTAACCTACTCGAAAGAGTTTAGGCCTATAAGCTTAACTTCATTCCTGCTAAAACCAATATCTTATACACGCACATTAGGGCCGCAGCGTCTCCTAAAAGCTTATCCCAGGCGCAGCACGCRTATACGAAGGGCAGATCGTAGAGACTGCACTCCATACACTGGTATTTAATATCGGATGGGATCTTGAATATAAGGAGTATGCTCTGGACAATTCCGGAGGGTTCAACAAAGCCTCTATGGAATCTATTCTGAATCCAGTCAATAGGTGTATATCCCGCTATACAACGCTGG
>NW_017535368.1:15188-15962 GCF_001853355.1 Bactrocera latifrons
AAGTTGGGCCATTTTGTCCATTTTTATGACCAAATGCGGACTGAATAAACTAGTGTCAATTTTAGTAGCTACAGATTAGTTATTACAATATTCGAAAACCTTTACTTTATAAATCTGGCACAATTCCGATTTCTTTGGGGCTGCGATTTGAAGGTACCGTTGGAAAGAGGAAGTTCTCCTGATTAAAAAATATATACCTACCTACCTACTACCGAAAATRCTTAGTTTAGGAGATATTCGACCATAAAGTTCAAAAATTCCCAAAATTYGAACATTTACTGAAGCTATTTCAYCACATTAAACTCACTTTATTCAAATTTTTCTCTTCAAATTAATTAAATTTAACTATAAACTTTYAAATATATCCACATTTTACACTCATAGCAGGTTTCTTCTTCGGTGAAATTAATTTTTCCCAAAAATTCCTCTATCCATGAATATGGATTATTCTTTATTTAATTTAATAAACAAATAAGTAATATTATATATATTCACGATATATACAAAACAACGTATTATCAAAAATAAAGGGAAATCGCTAACAGATATAATAACCAAAACTTAACCAATTCATAACGAAAACTCAATATATATATATTTTTTTATTTTTATCCCAGAAAGGAGTACTACGCGAAAGTACTTCAGTCACCGCGGGTATTCGCTGCACCATTGTTGTTTTTTTAGAGCGCGGCCGAAGGTCGCCAACGTAGAAAGGAGTACTACGCGAAAGTTCTTCAGTCACCCCTTGTGAAATCCAAATTCAAAGAATACGAA
>NW_017535369.1:0-8927 GCF_001853355.1 Bactrocera latifrons
TTTTTTTAATATTTATTGCAAATAAAGCTTTATTTGAATTATTTTGTTTTAGTTAAATTCACTGCATTTGCACAGCAAGAATAGGGTTGCATTCTAGCAAATAAATGGTATTGCCATATCTGCCTAGTTGTCAACAAAAGAACATAAGCAAAAACTTTATACCCTAAATACATAAAAGGAAAACGCCAAAAACCTTTAGCAATTTTTTATAAAAAAAAAGTTGCAGAAAGGAGTTCTACGCGAAAGAACTTCGAACACCCCGGTGTTGGATCGACCAGGGTTATTTTTTTTGAAGCGCGGCCGAAAGCCGCCAGTGCAGAAGGGAGTTCTACGCGAAAGAACTCTGAACACCCTGGTTTTGGATCGGCCAGTGTTATTTTTTTTTGAAGCGCGACCGAAGGCCGCCAGTGCTGAAGGGAGTTCTACGCGAAAGAACTCTGAACACCCCGGATTTGGATCGGCCAGGGTTATTTTTTTTTGAAGCGGGGTATAATGCTTTTGCTTATTTTCTTTTGTTGACAACTAGGCAGATATGGCAATACCATTTATTTGCTAGTATGCAACCCTATTTTTGTTGTACAAATGCAGTGAATTTAACTAAAACAAAATAATTGAATTAGCTTTATTTGCAATAAATATTAAAAAAATGTATATACAAAAACGTTATAGTGTAGTGTTAGTAAGTGAAAAGTGCATAATATAAGTGTAAAAGTTATTCACAATAAACAAATTATCAATTCAAAAGTTGTAAATTTTTTAACTAATATCTTTAGAACTATAAGTCAGCGGCAACTATATATATACATATTTTCGTGATCTGGAGAACGTCACCTTTCAAATGACACCCATTTTATCCTCTAAATCCGGGGATGCTGTTCCAAATTTTACCCGGCGCATTCATTCTTAACAAATAAACTGTAACAAATTTTTATAATTTAAATAAAAACTATAAAATCTATTTAAAATTTACCTTCCTCAACAATTTAACGTCAAAATACGTATATAAGTAAAATGACAGTTAGCACAGGGTTGCAATTAATTTCTTACGTGTGATTGCACGAAAATTAACATGGGTTTTGGTCTGACATATTTTACAGCCATTGCAAATAATTTTCTGCGTGTTTGTTGTTGTGCCGGTGCACCACCAAAACCAGTTTTCCCACTAAAACATGTTTTCGTTGTCGGTCCGAGCATAGTATTAAGTGTAACGTTCTTATGATTTTTAATAATGAAGGCAAATTTATCACGGAAAATAAATGAAGTATGGCAGATGCTTGAAGTGGTATATGGAATAATATTATGTATGTATGTATATAATATGTAATATTATTAGAACGAAATTTTCTTACAAAACATTGGTAATAAATTTAAGCAAATATCTTTTTTTTATTTTAATATAGTCGAAATATCTCCTGCATAGGGTTGTGCGCTGCGTTTGAGACCCGTCACGTAAAAAACACCCTCAATGAATAGTAACAACCAGCCTCGGATGAGAGACCCACATTTGATGACGAAATAAGTACTACGAAGTGAGGGCATGCACCTAGAATGTCCGGTCCCTTAATTGGGAAGGTGGCGCTGCCCAGCTGATGGATATCCTCATGAAAAAAAAGGCTGACATCACCTCCGTCCAAGAAATGTGATGGGCGGGACAAGGACAGAGACGAATTTCTACTCTGCTTGCAATCCTGCCTCCTGAGAGCACTCGTCAACAACTCGGAATAAGGGAACTGTGGGACTCCATACGTACAGCTGCAACCGAAACCCTTGGTTTTCGGAAAATGCAAAAAACAGCTGGTACGACGAAGAGTGCCGTGTCGCAGCGGAGAGAAAACAGGCTGCCTACCTCACAACTTTACGATGAACCATAACAAGTGTGCGATGGGATAGATACCGAGTGTTGAAGAGGGAAGCGAAACGCATTTGCAGACAGAAAACGAAAGAGGCCGAAATGCGTGAGTATGAAGAGCCTTATAAGCTGGCCGAAAGGAGCATGTTCTTGTAGAACCCCCAAAGTTGATCTACTGACACACTTAATTTATGATCGTACAACGGCAGGATTTCCGATTTCCCAATCGATGACGATGGAGCAGCCGTTCCATTGACGGACAATGAAGAAGTTCGAATAGCAATTACCCGCCTGAAGAACAACAAAGCGGCGGGGGCTGATGGATTGCCGGCCGAGCTATTCAAACAAGGCGGTGAGAAACTGATAAAGAGCATGCATCAGCTTCTTTGTAAAATATGGTGAAATGAAAGCATGCCTAACAATTGGAATTTAAGTGTGCTATGCCCAATCCTCAAAAAAGGAGAGCCCACAATCTGCGCCAACTACCGTGGGATAAGACTCCTCAATATCCCATATAAGGTTCTATCGAGCGTATTGTGTGAAAGATTAAAGCCCACCATCAACAAACTGATTGGACCTTATCAGTGTATCTTCAGACCTGGAAAATCAACAACCGACCAGATATTCACCATGCGCAGAATCTTGGAAAAGACCCGTGAAAGGAGAATCGACACTCACCACCTCTTCGTCGATTTCAAAGCTGCTTTCGACAGCACGAAAAGGAGCTGCCTTTAYGCCGCGATGTCTGAACTTGGTATCCCTGCAAAACTTATACGGCTGTGTAAGCTGACGTTGAGCAACACCAAAAGCTCCGTCAGAATCGGGAGGACCTTTCCACGCCGTTCGATAACAAATGGGGTTTCAGACAAGACGACTTCTACAAACTGCTTCTTGGAAAAAATAATTCGAGCTGCAGAACTAAATAGAGAAGGTACAATCTTTTATAAGAGTGTATAGCTGCCGACGAATCCTGATAATATTGACATCATTGACCTTAACAACCTTACCGTTAATTCTGCTTTTTCCAGACTGGGTAAGGAAGCAAAACAAATGCGTCTGGTGGTGAACGGGGGCAAGATAAAATATCTCTTGTCATCAAACAAACAGTCGACTTGGCTCTCACGTCACTGTTGACAGTCATAACTTTGAACTCTTAGATGATTTCGTCTATCTTGGAACCAGCGTAAACACAACTAACACTGTTAGCCTGGAAATCCAACACAGGTTAACTCTTGTCAATACTTCGGACTGAGTAGACAATTGAGAACCAAAGTCCTCTCTCGACGAACAAAAACCAAACTAAATAAGTCACTCATTATTCCCGTCCTGGAGTAGATTCATGGACGATGACAACAACTGATGAGTCGAAGTTGCGCGTTTTCGAGAGAAAAGTTCTGCGAAAGATTTATGGTCCTTTGCGCGTTGGCCACGGCGAATATCGCATTCAATGGAACGATGAGATATAAGACGACATTGACATAGTTCAGCGAATTAAAAGACAGTGGCTACGCTGGCTAAGTCATGTTGTCCGAATGGAGCAAAACACTCCAGCACACTCCGTCGGGGGAAGCAGAGGAGAGCTTCGCTCAGTTGGAAGGGCCAGGTGAAAAAGGACTTGGCTACGCTTGGAATATCCAATTGGCGCCACGTAGTGAAAAGAAGAAACGACTGGCGTTGTTGTTAACTCGGCTATAATCGCGTTTGGAAGAAGAAGAATTCCAACAGCTTAATGCTTTATCCGAACTTTGAACAGTCCGCCGCTAATTCCCTTCAAGAAGGTTTTAATACTATTTTCTGGCATTTTCACTTATTTTCTTGACATTGTTTTAACTTTCACTTTTTATTTTATTTTTTTCTGATATTGTTATAAACTTCCCTACTAACAAACGAATGACGCTAAATCGGAGAAATACAGGGAAATTTCGAGTAGATTAGCTTCATATATCCTCGGTCACAAGATTAACAAATAACAGACAGGCCATAAGAGTTCGGTCTCCAAACAAGGGCATTAAAATCTTGACCTGGCGAGTTGTAGACAATAAAGACGAGGATTACGGGTGTAGACTTAACTTATGTGTTTACAGTGCGTCCTAAAAATACATCCGGAAGGAGATTCAGCCCAGTAGTCATGTGACCCTATACGCTAAAAAATACCGTTGATAGCAAAACGAGCAGTAGAATACTGGTTGAGAAAGAAGTCACTGCTTCCGGCACTACTAAGGCCAGACAGGTTCCTATTGCTGAGGCGATGTAAGCAATCCCCCAAAGGCGATCACCTGAAAGCGAAGCTGACCTTGGTCAACAGACTCTAAAAACTTAGCAAAACATCGCGCTGCTCTTTTACAAAGCCAAACCTTTAGGAATCTTAGAGGAATATAAATCAAGTATTTACAATAGAGAGATTAGGTTTGCAAAAATATTATATTTCTTGTAATATTAGTCTCCGGGGACGGATGGCATCTTTCCAGCACTTCTGAAACTCCTTGATGGTGCAGTGAGGTTTTACTACGTCAAAAACGATCGTCATGTGTTGGAAAATTTGAAATCCAGACTTTTCGGTGGAAGCAGCATATGTATCCGAACATAGTCAAATCTAAACAAGCATTCAATGTGTGCAATCAACCTGCAGAAAAACCCTGGGACTTCAAGCACAAGGAAGTTTAAAGTTACTTTTGGCAGTAAGGCTGAATGGAATGATTACACCCTTAACATACTTCTAAGGTATAGCATTATCAAATCAGCTTACGCAAGTGAGGAAAGTTCTCTAATCGCCACTTACTTTGGAGTGGCCAGAAACGATTCTTTTACATATGGACGGCACAAGGACTGAGAGGAGTAGATCCTTGTGGCATTTACTACAGTGGCCATATAAAGGAGCGCAAGTTTGGTGTGGGATTCGTGGTGGGAGAGAGACTTCGTCGCCGATAATTCACTCCGGTGGATGAACGTCTAGCCACAATCTGCGTCAAAGCGAAGTTCTTCAACATACCGCTGATTTGGTCACACGCCCAGCCTTAGAGAAGGGCGATATGACTAAAGATGCCTTTTACGATCATCTCTTGGAGCGTACCTATAGAGCTGCCCCCGCCGAGATATCAAAATAGTGCTTGGCGACTTTAACGCAAGGTGGGGAAAGAAGATATCTTTGGCGCAACAGTCGGTAAATTCAGCCTCCACGAGGAAACATCCCCAAATGGGTTGAGGCTAATCGATTTCGCTGGGGCCCGAAATAAGGTTATATGTAGTACTAGATTCCGGCATAAGAAGGCTCATCGAGCTACCTGGCTGTTTCCGGATCGAAAAACCACCAACCAGATCGATCATGTTATGATAGACGGAATACATGTTTTTAGTGTTTTAGATGTGCGTACGCATCGAGTTCTTAACATCGAGGCTGACCATTATCGTGCTGCAGATGAGGTGATCTAGTAACCGATGCCCAGAGCGTACTAAAATTATGGAGGGAACAGTTCTCCAGCTTACTGAATGACAGTGAATGCTTGACACCAAGAGAAGGCGAACCCGATTCCCGATTCGAATAGCAATTGCCCGTCTGAAGAACACGGCGGCGAGAGGTGCTGAGGAGCATGCATCAGCTTCTTTGTAAAATAAGGTCAGAGGAAAGCATGCCCAACGATTGGAATTTAATCTGTGCCAACTACAGTGGGATAAGCCTCCTCACCATCGCATAAGATCCAGATATTAACCATGCGCCATGGACTAGACACTGCTTATGACAAAGCTATGTAAACTGTCGTTTAATACTAAACGAGGTTTCAGACAAGACGACACTCTTTCGTGTGACTTCTTCAGCCCACTTCTGGAGAAATTAGTTCGAGCTGCAGAACTAAACCGATAAGGTACATCATTGGCCTTAACAAACTTACCGTTAGTTCTGCTTTCTCCAGAATGGATTAGGCAGCGAAGCAAATGGATCTGTCGGTGAACGATGGCAAGACGAAATATTTGCTGTCATCAAACAAACAGTCGTTGCACTCGCGAATAGGCACCCATGTCAGTGCTGACAGTCATAAGTGTAATTAAGTTGTAGATAATTTAGTCTATTTAGGAAACAGCATCAACACCACCAACAATGTCAGCCTGAAAATCCAAAAAAAAATAACTCTTACCAACAGGTGCTACTTCGGACTGAGGATTCAATTGAGAAGTAAAGTCCTCTCTCGACGAACACAAACCAAAAACTATAAGTCACTCATTATTCCCGTCCTGCTATATGGTGCATAGGCATGGACATGATGAGTCGACGTGATGACCTGTATGAAATATACGACGACATTGACATAATTCAGCGAATTAAAAGACAGCGGCTACGCTGGCAAGGTCATTCCGCCTGCGGGTAGGGGGCACCCCTCCTGGTTTGAGGGGAAACCGAATATACCCGCGGCAAGGCATGCCTGTCGTAAGAGGCGAATAAAAGCCGTATGCACTATGTCTGACATTACAGGTCTTGATTTGATGTCAACATGGTCTAAGTCAGAAAAGTGCTACAATATACTGCTGGAAGTCAAATTCTAAGCTTTATATTTATATCACAAAATATAAAGCATTTGTCACAGCTACAAATGCAACCAGTCATTGAGTTTAGGGGAACTCAAGTGGTAGTAGCAAAAGCTACAAAGTCAGACCAAAGACTTAAACCTGGTACCACGGGGAGCAGTWAGCCCTTGGAGGTAACTCCAATCTGCTCATTGGGTTTGGCCCTTTGTGGAGATTCGTSGTGGCTGTGGTTTAAACCTAAATGCAGGAAGGGCATTTTGTCCAATGTAGAGTCGCACTGCGGCGGGTGCCGTACGCAAAGTGACTAGGGTGTCCCTATTAACCCGAACCAATTGGAAAAAAAAATTAAATGCAAAATGTATTTATGCTTTGAGGCGCTGATCAACGCATTGTATTGATCTAAGTGCTTCTAGCAATAGAAAGCACCGTGAGGTTAGGCCTTCGCAGGCAGGTACTCACGTAAACCACAACGACATTCTGGTTAGGTCATGTCGTCCGAATGGACGAAAATACTCCTAAGAAGAAATAAATTTCTAACGCTACCATAGCAAGGAATACATAGCGATAACCAAGTGGCACTTAAAGAAGTATGTTCTTACGTGATTAAATCTCTACCGGTAGACTGAAGGAGTACATAAATCGGCTGAATAGAAATAAGGTCCTAATCAAGTGGACCGAATCTGTGTGCCAGGACACAGTCGGGAGTAAACTGGTTGACGAGCGTGCCACTAGAACAGGAACCCTGCATTGCGGTTGCTTTTCATACCACAGAGAAGTTGATTATCAAAGAGCAAAGCACGCGCAACTCGAAAGCATGTGCAAGGCTAAGTTGTTAATGAGTGATTACAACCTCAGTGTCTGAGTAAAGCCGACGGTTTTTTTTATAGTCCCAAAATACTCTTAGTCATTATTAGTGAAAGCATCGTAGGTTGGTTTACGACTTACCGGGAGAGTGGACCGTTTAATTTGGATACTGAACATAGTGAACAGATAAGTAGAATCTGATTTGTTATACAAATTTTATTTTTACTTACTTGCTCTTTTCCGGGGTAAATTACATAAAATAAAACTTAGATTATATTTTTCTCCATCCAACAGCAGTTGTTTCTCCTTTTTTCGATTCTCCTTCTTCGCTTTGCCCTTGGTTACAGCCAGTCATTGAGGACTGAATATACCAATTGACACGTATTTCCAACTATTTTTTGGCAGACAAATGGCCTCTGAAAATAGTTTGAGGTGTACACCATAAAATCCTTTTCGGAGGAATTCTAAAATCCACCGGTACTGAACTAAAAAAATGGTGAAAATACCGGCTAATCCAACAAAGACGGAAAACCGGAGCAAGTGCAGAACAGTCATACTCTCAATATTTTTCAAAACAAGAAGCTATGGTCAGAGATATGTAACTCAAGTTATGCGTGACCTGGAAAGCTGTAATGGCTTTCCCTAAGCTTTGAAAGTATCCTCTATTCACAAAGAAAAGCATACGTCAAAGAGGCTACGTGAATTATCAGGTTACTTACCACCAATAAAAAAACCTAAAAGCGGGAACGAGAAAGCGCTGGCGATATATATTGAGATCACTAAAATTGCTGAAAAAGGCAGTTCTGGAGATAAGACCGCTTCCTAGAAATGGGTGGACCTGGCAAAATAGAGGAAGCCAGTTGAAAAAAGAATTAGATCAAAACCAGACAGCATTATTTTAATCAAAAAGGACGAAGCGTCATATACCGACATTTTCAAGAAAATTTGCGAGTGTGGTTTCAAAACATAGGGCCAACAAATATCAAAAATATGCGGAAACCAAGAAGCGCCAAATAATAGAAAATAGCCCTTATATACCTGCGTGCTTAAGACGCCTAGACATGCCTTAAATTAAGCTAAGCTAAGTCGCCTCCGAGAGTACCCCCAGTTATGGATGTTTGTTTCCATACAGGCCACATGGCGCTTAAATCTTGCAGTCTGATCAACACGAGCTCTCTTTGCACACGTTGTGGAAGAGCAAGTTATGTATGACCTCCCTAATAGTAGTAAGATGAAACCAACTATGCCATAAAGGCATGTAGCAGAACGTGACGGAATGTCACGAGTCAGCATTTTTTAATGTAAACAATAATAGGTATAGAATTATATGTAGCTTACGCAGACTTAAGTATGAATTTAATAAACAGAGTTCATACTATGTAGTCATTCTTTTCAATAACATTTACCGTGCGATTCTGTACTGTGATACAGTATCAAGTCTCTAAATTTGACAGAGGCAATTTTTGAGACTTGAGACGATTTTGCTATTCTGTAAGTGACAGTCTCAAAATCTACTACATTTCATTATTCAGAGATGTTTTTCCACTTGTATGTTAATAAATATGTCGATAACAAATATTAAGTTTTCTATAACATAGTCAAAAAACATAATTATCAATAGAAAATAAAAATATATGTTGACTTTGTTTCATAATATTAACGAAATYTATGTAAAATTTATTTATTTTTAACCTTTTCGTGTTTGAGTTGCTTACAAAATATAAAAAAACGACTCATTCACCGTCGAACTGTCATC
>NW_017535370.1:0-1557 GCF_001853355.1 Bactrocera latifrons
GCGAAAAGAAGAAACGACTGGCGCGCTGTTGTTAACTCGGCTATAATCGCGTAAGCGGTGTCTACGCCAATCAAGAAGAAGAAGAAGAATCATTGAAGGACGGAATCTGTGCAGAAGAGTGTACAAAGATACACAAAAAGAAGAAAATCAAAGGTATACCGTCGTTCGATGTAAAAGAAGAAAAGTGGACAGGACTCGAATATCAAGAAATAGTTACGAGCAAGCTATCACTGATACAACACAGGAAGGCGCATAGCCATCGTGAACGTCACTTAGTTCACGACTATTACAAGATCGCAAGCTGTTGTCAGTTTTCTAGCAGTCACATTTGGCGTCCGGCAGAATGTTCAAAATTGAGCATGACACTAATTTTAAATAATTATTTCTTTCCCTCGGCAATATGTTCAAATATCATTGAATACGCTTACTTATCAGCAAAGCCGAAATTGTACTAAATATAAATATCTATTTATATATTAATATACATACATATATACGTAATGCATTTTATGCAATGCACGTCTAATAATAAGAAAAATGCATGGGGACACAAGTCATAAATTTACAGATGAGAGAACATTAAACACACACACACATGTATTAAATTTTAAAATGGGTAGATACCGATCCTTCAGAAATGCCTACATTTCTTGGAATTATTATTTGGATGGGTCCACTTCAAGTACCACAACAAAGGGATTATTGATCCAGGAACTTACTGTATAAAAATGAAATTCCTACATATATGAGCAGAAGAAGATTTGAACAATTATTGACCATGTTTCATACTTCTGATAACGAAAGCCAAGCAAATCTGAATGATCGYCTTCACAAAATATCTGAAGTTCTAAATATGCTCCAGTCCAAGTTCAAAGAGGCGTACGTTCCAGAAAATCACGTGTGTATTGACGAAAGTAACGTTCCATTCCGTGGAAGGATACATTTCCGGCAATACATACCTAATAAGCGGCATAGATACGGCATTAAAGTTTTTAAACTTTGTGTAGCAGGAGGTTTCACCTGGTCATTCAAAGTCTATACAGGCAAAGTGAAACAGAACGATACATCAGTTTCCGAAACAGTTGTAACTGAGCTAATGGATGGACTCTTAAATTCAGGAAGAACCCTCTTCACTGACAATTGGTATACAAGTGTTTCGTTAGCGGACAAGATGATTCAAAATAACACCCATCTCGTTGGAACTCTAAGAGCCAATCGAAAACAGAATCTTCCAGAAGTAATAAAAGCAACATTAAAAAAGGGCGAAATAATATCCCCACAGAACGAAAATAAAACAGTAGTACTAAAGTGGAAAGACAAACGCGATGTATTAATTCTAACTACAAAGCATGACGATTCACTTACAACTTTTTKGCACAAAGGAAGAGAATGCACCAAACCAGCTGTAGTGTTAGCCTACAACAAAGGTAAAACATTTATCGACTTGTCAGATCAGATGGCAGCGTATGCTCCCTACTGTCGTCGCAGTAAAATGGTACAAACGTTTACTGTTCCATCTAATAACTGCTACCACAATTGTAAACGCCTTACATCTTT
>NW_017535370.1:2787-4701 GCF_001853355.1 Bactrocera latifrons
TTTTTATTGCTTTTTGCAACTTGTATCAAATTAACGTCTTTAATGAACAAATGCACAGCATCTTAACATTCTATATTTAAATTAAAATAAACAAGTAATTCATTTCTTATCAAATTCAGAGACGCTTTGTTTCGTTCGTCTCTCCATTTGTTATTCATCACAGAAAACACTCTTTCTGTGAATGCTGACGTGGCGGGAATAGACAATAAAAATGAAATTACCTTATACAAGTTTAAAAAATTATTATTTTTGTGCAGTTGATAGCTCTGCAAAACCCTTAGAAGTACATAATTGATTATAAACTTGGTTTAATAAAGCGATTTCTCCATAAAGATCATCCATATCCACATTAAGTTTTTGCAGATTTAAATTTTCAATTATGTTTACAATATTGTCAATTTCTATATTAATCTTTAAATTTATATAACTCAGTGTAAATAACCAGTTCGTGTTATTAAAATCAAACCATTTATTCAGGTACACTAGGGATTCGTTAATAAATAATAAAAAATGCCCTTGAATTTTTCTAGTCAGTTCCGGTGAAGATAACAGTTTAATTTTTTTGCGTGTTTCATAGCCAAAAAACAGATCTTGTTTTCTTTGTGTTAATTGATTTCTAAGATTAAACATAATCCCATTAATATCTAAAATTGTTATGCAATTGCCTTCAAAACATATCACAGCTTTATTAAATAAATTTCATAGGTGACTACAAAAATGCAAATAAATTTCAATCATATTATTCTCAGTATGATTGAGCATCAGTAAATCTTGTATAACTATTGGACAATGGTCTAAACTTAAAAAGTATCTTCTAATAGGTGACCAATTTAATAATATAGTATCAATGCATGGCAAAAGAGAGAGCAATCTTGTTCCCACATGGCGTCTTATTTCATGAATGTCTCCATCTACTGATGCTACAAATTTTTTCAGCTCCTCTCTTCTTACAGCAGATTGTGAAAAATGTGCATAAATTTTTAAAAACACATTTTCTATGTCATGTGATAAAAAACTCATGGCATGTCGTACACAATTATGCACTATATGTACATGACAATTACCTTTAATCAAATTTGTTACCACATTTTTCATATTTGTGAATAAAGAATGATTGACGGCAAAATTTGCATTTGTATTATCAGCACTTAACCCAGATACATTATGAAAAGATAATTTGTATTGCTCTAATGACTTTTGAATTGCTTCAAACATTCCATCAGCAGATTCATTACTATTTTCAAAAAAATTTATGAATTTGTTTTCAATGCCATTTTTGGCTGTAAAATATTGTATCACTAATGGAAACAGTTTTATATTTTTTTTTTGTTAGAAGCATCTTTTTGTAAGCAGTAAAACAAATTATCTTTATTGGTAGCATCTATTACATTTTGTAAAGAATGTTTGCCCAACACCTCTGTAACTAGTGCTTCCATTTTTGTTCTAGCTAGATGAATTCCTGCAGCTGAATTGACATAAATAATATTATTCAATTTTATAGTACAATCCATGCTATTGTAGGACAAATCATGTTTTACTGTGTGATATGTTAGGGCTAACTCAGATGCAACAAACATTTTCTTTATCACTGTGTCGAGAAGATGTGGAAGTAGAAGAAGAGTCAAGGAATTTCTCAAGTAGTCCAGATGTTCTCCTCACTTCTACTGCATAATTATTTTAAATAAAATCAGATCATTTTATAGCTTAATATAGTTAAGTTTTGATATTTAATGCAATCATACCAATACATAGACACACATACACACGACATACAGAAAAAAAAGAAAAAGTTTTTACTTGTCCTATTCCTGCTGAAGCAACTGTAAATGTAACTCCACATAATTTGCAATTTGCATTATATTCGTTTAATGGATCATTAATTAACCAATCGCCATGTTCGATTTCCCAACGACT
>NW_017535370.1:5096-9252 GCF_001853355.1 Bactrocera latifrons
AAAAATGGAAGAAATCGGATAATAACCACGCCCACCTCCCATACAAAGGTTATGTTGAAAATCACTAAAAGTGCGTTAACCGACTAGCAAAAAACGTGAGAAACACTTAACTTTACGGAAGAAATGGCAGAAGGAAGCTGCAACCAGGCTTTTTTAAAAATTGAAAATGGGCGTGATGTAGCCCACTTATGGACCAAAAACTATATCTCAGGAAGTGCTCGACCAATTTCAATGAAATTTGGTATGTAATATTTTCTTAACACCCTGAGGACATGTACCAAATATGGGTGAAATCGGTTCACAACAACGCCTGAAATCTCGATTAACACTTTATCATGCGAGAGTATAAAATGTTCGGTGACACCCGAACTTAGCCCTTCCTTACTTGTTTAAATAATTTTTCGGTGTAGTATATTCAATATCCATTTTATCCGTTTCACTATCGAAATTGCGTTTTGCAGGTGTTTGTGGAGTATTCTTATCCATCATGTACTGTAGCATAAATCTATAAAACTTTATATCGTATTCTAATAAAATTGCACTTAACCGCTTTGCACAAAACAAACAAATTATTGTGATAATGATTGACACGCTGAAATCATTGACATTTGAGGTTAAGTAGCGTGCAGAAATTGTACCTAATGGGGCATCTCGACAGGATAGAATTTATAGAATACTAGCTGTCAAACGAATTGCTATTACCATTGCCAAATCTGTATGTGGGCATTTCTTATCATGATAGAATCATTAGCCCAATGAAGCTAGTATTCTATATACTTTATTCTGTCGAGATGCCCCGTAATTGTACTAAACGAGTGCTTGAGTGACGAGTGGCAACATCAATTCAGCACTAAATCACCAATCTATAAATTTCATCGACTAAACTTTTCAAAATCTCCAAGAAATCAAATCATGCGAAATAAAGTATTTTTGTGAACTTTATTGTTCTCATAAAGTATAAACTACAATTACCTGAAATAACGTAAAATACTTTATAATAAAGTACGGGTGGCAAGCCTAGTCGGCTCCCGAGATTTGTGATTTCACGAAAGAATGGGCAGTGCCACGCCTATTGTCCAATTTACCCGGCTTCCAAAAAAATTCTCATACCATCTCGGAAGTTAATTTTGATGTCTCTGGCGTATTTAGTTATTGACTGATGATGCTTTTATTTCATATAGTATTTGCGCTGGGAAAATTTGGTTATCGTATCTTTCGAATATCAGGAAATTTTTTTTATTGAAACGTAATAAAGTTATGGGCTTATATTTCATTCAAATTGCAACTAGTGACAAATGTAAACTAACAAGCAATATTTTTCTCATTTTATAAAGTAAAACAATAAAAGCTCTATTGGGAAGCTTCTTTTTAACAGTAAATTTTGTTTTAAGACAAAATATTGTAATATTTATTATTTTCTTAAATTCTTATTAGGTCATGAAACGTTGTTCTCTTTAGTCTGGGCTTACTATTTCTAGTCTCTCCTAGTTGTTGGCCTTCAGCGTTTACATGATTTTGTAACCTTCTTGTATTTTTCGATGGCGTTTATCGATTGATTTCCCGAACCATTTTTATAGGCATATGTACCACAGGGCGCTTAAAAATCTTTGCAAAACTTTATTTTGGAATATTTGCACCGCTTCGATGTATAACGGTGCAGCGCATCCCCACATTTGAATTCCGTATGAACAAATGGGTTTGAACGGTTGATTGTAGACTTGGATATTATTTGCTGCTGTTAAAAGGTGATTTCTTGCCGATTAAGCACTTTATTTTGTTGTATTTTAGTTTTATTTCAACAAATTTTTTTTTGTATTTGCTTCCTCCACTTCAACTTTGCATCAAGCGTCATAATAAGATATTTCGCCGAAGTGGAGAACGCAATAACTTCATTCCCAATATATAAGGGATAAACTATACTCTATCGATACGTCAAAGAAAACAGCAGTAGAACTGATATTTTTTTTCTTCGCATTTTCGATTATGCTCATTATTCGATGAACTTGATCGATTGATGAATTGGTATAAGGTCCTTTTCTTCAATTATGTTCTGACGTCTTCTTGTAATTACAGTTTCAAGGAGCTTGATATTTGTATCATAATGATTTCAGATCGATGTAAGCTTTGCTGATGTTTTTTGTGTTAGATTTTTTAGTAGATCAGCAGTTACCAAGTCGAAGCCGGGAGCCTTTTTTGGTTTATACGAGTATCTAGTTTAATAATATTTTTCACGTTTTTGTTTGTTGTTGATTGAATTTCACCTACGTATTGCGAATCTTTCAGCTGCGGTTAAGTACCATGGAACACAAAAGGACTAAACATTTTTGTTAATTTCGCTGAAAACACTTCCGCTTTTTCTTCGTCGCTTTTGGCTCAGGATCCGTTTGCCTTTCTGACAGGTGTATTCGACATATTTGGTTTCCAAACATTTTCTCAGCTTTCCAAACGGAATAATCTGTATTTATGTTTGGCTTTAATTTCTCCTTATAATAAGAAATTTTGTGACTTGAAAATAACTTTACTTTGGTGCTGAGAAGCTTAGATAATTGCTTTTTAAGTAGTTTTCTAAATGAGGTCTAAAATGTTTTATGGATAACTAGTACCTACTGTTGGAGCAAGAAGCGTTTTCCTTGCTTTATTTTATTATTTCTAAAAAAATGCGGGGGTGTAAAACAAACTAAAGTGAAGTGTGCTCCTGTTGACGATTTGTTAGCGAGTGATTTATTTGCAAAGTTGTTCATATGATTATACATAATTACTCTCTAGAAGATTTGAGCATTGACATAAGTAAAGAAATTATGAGTACAATATGTACTATATGTACTCACACATGTGCGTATAAATGTAAGCAGCGTAAATTGAGTTATCAACAAGCAATGAGATAAAGAGAGATTTATAATAACTATGTATTACTTTTATCCGGAGAACCGGTCACAGTCATTAGGGTGACCCAACACCTACTAAAGGTTTTGTTTAGAAACAGAAGTACTCTTTCAAGCCGATTGTTGATTAGTTTTCGTAAATTTATGAAATTAATAACTAATATTAACT
Source organism: Bactrocera latifrons (assembly GCF_001853355.1). Classification (NCBI taxonomy): domain Eukaryota; kingdom Metazoa; phylum Arthropoda; class Insecta; order Diptera; family Tephritidae; genus Bactrocera; species Bactrocera latifrons. The sequence continues at coordinate 8,148 of NW_017535370.1, forward strand.
TTCACACCGCCTAACAAGAAAAACGGGATTGTACCGTCGCATCATTGGCTAAAAGAAAAAACTCGAAATCAAAGTGAACTAAGTATTTTAAGATTTCAAAAATATGCAAACAGTTTACGATTTTTCGGGAAAGCATAAAGAAAAAATTGTGTTTTTTTTCATTTTTTGAACCTAGTGAAAACTGTGTAACATGTTGGGCGTAAGAGTCAACATGATGGTCCTTTGACCCTCAACGACAGGCACTATAAATTAACGTATTATAGTATATAAACATTAAAAAGAAAAGTGGGTTAAATAAATAATGGAAACATTTAATTTTAAGAAAAAGAACATTTGTAAAAAGTTAAAGACTTGCTTAATAAATTATCTTACATACAATATTCTAAAGTTACACGTTATTTTTATTTCATATGTGCATGATAAGCATTTAAACAATTTCAAGATTACCAAAGTAGAAATAGAGATACATATGTATGTATTGATTACAGAGTTTAAATTTTTTGAACCAAATTCCAAAGATGGGAAAACCCGTAATAAATAACAAAAGCAAAAAAGTACTGTTATATAAATATATTGAAAATGGCGTTCATACTCGTATATACGCATAACGAAAAACAAAAGTCCAAAAGTGCAGTGATTTAAAGAATACATACATACAGGCACTCATATGTACTTACATCAGTAAATCCATACATACAAATGTATAGCTAACGTCCCGGTTACAAAAGTTTATGTTCATACCAAATGAACACATCCCTGCATTGTCCTCCTAACTCGTCGAAATACGAATTAGAGGACAATGCAAAAAAMACCCAACAGCGCCAACATAACAACGAAGTACCCGACAAAATAAAAAGACACAATACAACGAATCTCCACAGCGAGCACAGTATCAGCAGCAAAACCTCACAGCAGCAGTATTAGCAGCAACACCAACAACCACAGCAGCATCACAGCAGTAGAATCATCAMTTCAACGCGGGAAAAAGTAACCACATCAGGTCTTATTTAATTTACTTATATTTAGATYTATATTTGTAAATAACCCCTCAATTATATACCCACACGATTGTATTTACTAACCCACACACATATATCTATTATAA
>NW_017535371.1:0-1169 GCF_001853355.1 Bactrocera latifrons
GAGTCCCTGTGAGTTAGGAGAGGGCACAATGGACCTATGGTCGCAGTGCATTCCTCAGTTATATATCTATATCTATCTATCTACTGTTTAACTTCTAAATCTCGAAACTCCCACAGCCACTAGAGGGAGTTTCAATAACCTCGTACGCAGATGATTGCAATATTAACGTCGGGCAATGGAATCAATGGGATGTTTTCACAGGTAAATGGCTACCTCACCCACGTATCTCGTTTCCTCACTGCACGGAACCTAACACTTTCCCCCACCAAATCCACAGCGACCATATTTACGAACTGGACGAAGCAGTATAGTTTTGAATTTAATATTGCAGTCGATGGCGTCCCGGCGAAATTTAGACTATCAATAACCYTAAGATTTCAGGCGTAACTTTCGATAGTCTATGCTCCTTCTATCCCCATACGACGCCGATTATTGCCAAAGTACAGAGCCGCAACAATCAATCCTCAAGTCGCTAGCGGGCAGCACATGGGGAAAAGACAAAGAAACGTTGTTGGCAACTTACAAGGCAATCGGCCGGTCCTCAATTATGCCGCACCAATATGGTCGCCTAAATGCAGAGATACGCAAATGAGGAAACTGCAGACCTGCCATAATACTGCACTCCGGACCACGACAGCATGCCTCTTGGTATGTCCCATCGAATACCAACATAGTAAGACGCTTATGCTCCTAGTTAAAGAGCATAATGAACTCCTCAAGCAGTTCCTGCTGGATTCCCTTGTAGAAATTACGCTTGTACCCACCTGCTTGGAGCGGAAACCGCCCCTAGGAGCATCAAGAGGTCTTTCCTTAACTACGTCGACCGCCGTTCACRGTGGATCTATCAACACCTTCACCGACCACCATCCATTGAATGGCGTTCTTGGACTCAAACCGCCACATATTGAAGACGTAAGAGCTCGATTTGTCGCKATAAGCGCGAGTGACCCTAGCGCACCTTCGTTCTGGATATTGTAGCAAGTTAAACTCCGACATATCCCGAATATACCCCGAAATATCCAATGTATGTCCTGCATGCAACGAGCCTCCGCATGACACTGACCACCTCTTTTCACGTCCTACCAACCTCACATTTAACACCCTTTTTCCATTAGTCCGACCTCGTCGAAACAGCACCATTCCTGGGCCTCCCGCTAGATGACGTCGAC
>NW_017535371.1:3665-6299 GCF_001853355.1 Bactrocera latifrons
TATATAAATATATATATATATATTTTCGTGATCTGGAGAACGTCGCCTTTCCAATGACACACATTTTATCCTCGAAATCCGGGGATACTATTCTAAATTTTACCCCCGTTCACTCCTTTGAACCCCGAAATAGGGGGATGCTATTCTAAATTTCAGTCTTACTGACTATCAAAGAACATACCCTTTTCCACTGGTCTATTGAGGCTTGCCAAGTGTCGTAACACACATTAGAATCGGGCGGAACTAGCACCCTCAAATGTTGTATTTTACGTTTGCATACTAATCCCGCATTTAATTCATCCAGTAAGCTTTCCCCTGCTTTCCGTTTTAATATTTGTATGCGCTCGACCACATTTCCTACCAATGCACCGATTTCATCCACTGTTGGTAAGATTTTAGTTTTTGTTATAAGGTTTTCAACATCCCTCGAAGAATGCTGTATTTGGTCCAATTCACGATCAAGATTTTTTTGCGCGACTCGAAATTTTTTGTTTAAAACTTCATAAGGAACTTTGAGCGTTGAATGTTCCATTGATTTAATCTCAGCCATTATGTTCGTACAATCTATAAACACCAAATGTTTTCATTTCTTCTCAACTAATAACGTCCTGCCTCTGCTGGCAATAATTATTACTAGATATATCGACAGTAACTTGGCTCTGTAATTCTACATGCAATAAATATTGCGAAACAGATCCGTATCTACGAATATTTAAGTCCGTTTTTCTATATATATGGTTGGCACATTTGTTTAATTAAATTTAGGTTAATATAAAAGAACTTGTTTTTAACCAGAACATAACTGACAGCGTTATGGATACTAGTATTGAACAACTGTGTTTATCTTCAGTGTTTCCTAGATTGAATCTAAAATAATTTTTCGATACGGAGAGAAGAGATTTTCCATTGAGAGGTATGTTTATAACCAGTCAACAACAACAAGAAACGAACATGGTCGTTATGTTTTGCTAAAATCAGCATATGATAATGTGATGGACGAAAATCTTGACCTCGTTCATATGGAAGAAACTGTACCATATGAAAAAATATCCAAAAGAAGAYTTTTATCTTTTTACCTTCCACATCATGGGGTAATAAGACTAGACAAAATTAGAAGGAAAGTACGAGTGGTGTTCAATGCCTCAAAGTGTGAGAGCTCAGGCAAATCTCTCAATGACGTATTATACACAGCGCCAACATTACAACCTGATCTCATGTTGCTAGTACCAAATTGGCGCATGTTTAAATACGTTTTTAGCGGGAATGTTGAGAAAATTTTTTGGCAAATTCTGGTACATGAACATGACCAAGATTTCCAACGCATAGTCTTCCGCAATTCAATTAATAGTCCAATTAGCGACTATAAACTTAAAACAGTTACCTTTGGCATCAACTGCGCGCCCCATTTAGCCATTAGGACATTACAGAAAGTTGCAAAACACAAATTTGCCTTTAGCAACTGCTGTGTGGGAAACTCAAAGATATCTGGATTACATTCTATGAGTTAGCCACTGTATACCATTAGCGTGCGAATCATTATCTCAACTGATCAAAGCACTAAATTCAGCATGTTCTCCCCTAAAGAAAATAACATCAAATAATCCAAAGGAGCTCCCATTCTGAACATACCTGAGCCATGTGTGGAGTCGCTATCCTTATTAAACAGATGGGAGACAATGGAAGGAAGACTATATAAAGGACCTTCACAAGAGATGCCGGTGGAAAACTCAAGAAAAGGAACCAAAAACGGAATGACATAAGAAAACTTCATTACGGTTCCGACGGTCACGTTCGAGTAGTTGATATCCGCTCCCAAACCAGAACGCTAACCAGACTGGTCGTCAAATTATGCTAACAACAAACCGCTCAAGATAAAGAAAGAAGATTTATGGTTCTATGCGCGTTGACCACGGCGAATATCGGTAGTAGGACCTTGTGGCATTTACTACAGTGGCCATATAAAGGAGCGAAAGTGTGGTTTGGGATTCGTGGTGGGAGAGAGACTCCGTCGCCGAGTACTATGATTCACGCCGGTGAATGAACATCTAGCCCCAATGCGCATCAAAGCGAGGTTTTTCAACATATCGCTGATTTGCGCCCACGCCCCGACGGAAGAGAAGGATGATGTGACCAAGGATGAATTTTATGAGTGCTTGAAAAGCACTTATGAGAGATGCCCCCGCCACGATGTCAAAATCGTGCTTGGCGACTTTAACGCCAGGGTGGGCAAGAAGGTACCTTTGGCACTACTGTCGGTAAATTCAGAATCCACGAGGAAACATCCCCAAATGGATTGAGGCTGATCGACTTCGCCGGGGCACGAAATATGGTTATCTGTAGTACTAGATTCCAGCATAAGAAGATACATCAAGCTACCTGGCTGTTTCCGGATCGAAGAACCACCAACCAGATCGATCATGTTGTGATAGACGGCAGATACGTCTCCAGTGTTTTAGATGTGCCTGCGCTCCGAGGTCCTAACATCGACCTTGACCACTATCTTAATGCACCCAAAATTCGYACCCGCCTCTGTGCAGCAAAAAGCGCCCGCCATCAAACACAAGGAAGGTTCGACGTCCAAAAGCTGCAATCACAACAGACAGCCGAACGATTTGCTACTCTGCTGGCACTCCT
>NW_017535371.1:7294-9075 GCF_001853355.1 Bactrocera latifrons
GTGAAAGATTAAAGCCCACCGTCGACAAACTGATTGGACCTTATTAGTGTGGCTTCAGAAAATCAACAACTGACCAGATATTCACCATGCGCCAAATCTTGGAAAAGACCCGTGAAAGGAAAATCGACACTCACCACCTCTTCGTCGATTTTAGAGCTGCTTTCGACAGCACGAAAAGGAGCTGCCTTTATGCCGCGATGTCTGAATTTGGTATCCCCGCAATACTAATACGGCTATGTAAACTGACGTTGAGCAACACCCAAAGCTCCGTCAGAACCGGCAAGGACCTCTCCGAGCCGCTCGATACCAAACGAGGTTTCAGACAAGGCGACTCCCTATCTTGCGATTTCCTCAACTTACTTCTGGAGAAAATAATTAGAGCTGCAGAACTAAACAGCATGTTGTCCGGATGGACGAAAACACTCGAGCTCTGAAAGTATTCGACGCAGTACCCGCCGGGGAAAGCAGAGGAAGAGGAAGACCTCCACTCCGTTGGAAGGACCAAGTGGAGAAGGACCTGTCTTCACTTGGAATTTCTAATTGGCGCCACGTAGCGAAAAGAAGAAACGACTGGTGCGCGGTTGTTAACTYGGCTATAATCGCGTAAGCGGTGACTACGCCAATCAAGTAGAAGAAGAAGAGGAAGAAAGTTGTGACCGATGTTAAATGTAAATCCACATATAAGACTGGATAGTCAATAGACGGCCATTTTATTTCGCTTTTAAGATTACAAATGGCTTGGATTGTTTTGTTAAATACACGGTGTGATGTTCCTATTGCAATGTTGAAGCGATCCGAAAGCTGTCGGAACGTCACCCTGTTATTACATGGCTTCCATAATGTCCTGTACCGGCAATTCTCTAACGAATGACCATCACGGCCAAGCCTTGCAGTTACCCAGTGCGGAGTGAAAGCCTTTTCCAAAGCCTAATTAAAGTGAAAYTATAAATTATTAATTTTCATAAAACTTATAAAACCTTACCTTAAAAGTGGCCCAATTCGGAAATGGGAATAGAAAATGTCCTCAGGAAATCACTTTATTGTTTTAATAAATGATTTGTTTTTAGATATTTTTCTTTTTAAAGACAAACATTTGTACCAACAAATTTTTCTTTTTAACTTCAATACCCTTCTTTTTCTTAAATTTAAAGAAAATCTATYATTTCTTTGCTCACAAATTTCGTCTAGTGTTAGATTCAGCAAAATTTCCATTTTAGTTCCAAAATGCAAACAAATGTATCTGCRAATTGTCAAAAATTGTATAAGAAGTATCAAACGTCAAACTTGCAGTGTTGTTACTGTCGCTTATGCTGCAAGTCATGATGCATTTACGAACATAGCCATACTTGCTAATCTGCAAGTGCAGAGGCTAATGACATGCATATTGTTCATTTTCTTTTCTCTATCTATAAATACATATATTCGCTATATACGCGGTAATACAAACCTAATAATAATATATACATACCCCGATTTAGGGCGTAAATGCAAAGCATAAAAAAAATAATAAATCTTGAATTATTAGAAGCTGCGGTAATAGCTTAATTATAAACAATAAGCCGTGCGAAATTTGAACAAAAAACCCAAATTAAATCAATAACAATATTTTATTAATAATCAGTATACTTATATACATACTACACTTATATACATACTATATACCCGTATGGGCAWATATTATTCAACAATACCTTCTTGTTCTTTGTATTACAAAGACAAGCAGGATTGTATTCCGACCAATTTAGCATATCATATGCATAAATAAGCACATAGCGTGCACA
>NW_017535371.1:9180-11152 GCF_001853355.1 Bactrocera latifrons
GGTTAACAAAAACGATTAAAGCGTATTTTAGTAAATTTACGGCAATAACCACTCTTATTTACTTAAAAGAGTTTTCGGCATTTATCAGATAAATCTCATAAAATGTTTATTCTAAATGAGCACAGATTCAAAAGAATCTAAATTAGGTCAATCTGTAGAGGGTGCACGCTACAAAGCAAAATATATCAAAAGAGCATACAATATCGAGATTTATCACTGTAAGTGATAGTTTTATAAGATATTGCACAAGATTTCAAGCTTCTCCTATTACTGATATCACGGAATCAGTTTTGAATATAAAACTAGAAAGTGTTAACAATCTATGGGCACGATTTTTGTCAGCGTACGATACAGTACTAGATGCTGATGACGCAGAACTCCCTGAAAACACAACAGCTTCTGCGACAGGCAAATAAGTTTAGTAAGGCCAAGTACAGCCACTACTCCGMMTGTCAGAGTAGTTACAACTCCAAAAGAAGACCTAGATAAAGGGTTCACAGTTTCAAAAAATTAAGTTCTATAATATCTCTAGAATATTGTCCTAAAATTTCAAGTTCATCCGACTAATAGTTGCGGAGATACAACCTAGAAAAATTGGACGCTCGAGGTAAGGCATAGACTGAGGGCGCAGTAGGTAAAACTTTAAACGCGTTTTTCTCAAAACTATGTTTTCAAAGTCGGCTATCAAGATTCCTCGCGAACTACTTAACCGATATTGATGAAATTTTACACAGGTCTTCGAGATATCATTTAAAGGCCTTGAACGAAGAATTTTTTGCTTTTAATTACTACTATTTAAAAAAAATGACGAGACATCGAAATTTGCATTTTTTTATTAAAAAGTCTGCCAAAAATTAAATTTTAATTTTTTTTGTTTTCCTTCGTCCAATACCTAGTTTATTGTTTTTACTAAAACACGTATTTTTCATTTTCATTTGAGACGATCATGAAAGAAGTTCTGCTGACAACGCAGACGCACCTTTTTTCATAGGGACTGCCGGAAATGGCTTGGTAATGACTGCCATTTTGATATTTTGGTTTATTAAATATAAGTCTTTTAAATAAAAAAAAAATCATTAAAATATTTCATTGTTATATGAAAAAAATATTATTGAAAAAAGGCCTTGCCCAAGGAAACGCATGTAACCCTTAAGGCATGTATCTAAAAGTACCAGCTTGTGATACTTAATGAATGYTATGACCAATGGCCGTCCCTCCGGGACATGTTCACTGCTGTTTATATAAACCATCCTAAACTTTCACAAGAACAGAAGCTATACCATCTTAGGTATAAAACAAAAATGGAATCAGGCTTGGCTTGGGAAGCACTTGTCGAAAGGTATGAAAATGAAAGGGTGATGATAGAAAACCCAATAAAAAGTCAACAAGAAACTAGACAGGAACTTAAAAATTTATACTCGACAGTGACCAATTATTTATCAGTGTTAAAAACACAAAATATCTCTACAGAGCCGTAGACCCTATGATAGTAAACATTTGTGCAGAAATATTGCCAAATGCTGCGCTATTACGATGGGAACACTAGGCGAAAGAAAAATAATGCCCACCTGGCAACAGATGAAAACATTCCTCACTGCTCAGGACGAGATAGCTGAGCGAATAGAAAAGAACTATAAACAAAAAGTCATCAAAATGACTCAACTAAAAACTTGTTCCAATACAAAGCCAGTAATAACAAACAATATAATAGACACGTTTATAAAAGTCACACATTCGTGTCAAATCAAAGTAGTCGATGGCAATCATTGTGTGAACTGTCTAAGAGAGGCCAATAATAAGATAATTAATTACAAAAAATATCCGTTTGAACTAGAAACAATCTGGTCCCTCAACAMAAACTTTGCATAAACTGTTTGTCGAATTCTCATTTGAAAAAAGACTGTGTAAGAAAATTCAATTGTGTATACTGTAAACGAAGGCATCACTCATTGCACTCATTTTAATTTTCAAA
>NW_017535372.1:0-1470 GCF_001853355.1 Bactrocera latifrons
GCTTTGTTTTGCAAATGTCCCTGAAATTTCAATTTCATTCAAGTAAATTTACAGCATTGGAAAAGTAATACTCTAATTCAACATTTTCCGAGGCACTAAAACGTCTTACAGGATTTTTTCATAAAGATATTTCTTTTTAAGTTGTACGCAGTTAAAGTTCTACAGGTATGCACATATACTTTGTTGCTCATACGAAATGGTGTCCTCTATGAGCATACGTACATAGATTTCAATGTACAACATTAAATGCGTGTAACTTTTAAAACCAGCTTTTTATGTCGCAGGTTTTTTTCGATTTGGAGAACTCGCGATATAACGGACATCCTAATGTACACATATATTTGCATATATGTATGTATATACAGCACAACTGTATATGCCAAAGTATTAAAAGCTATGCCTCACAGAAGTACAATAAACATTTGTTATTTTCCCAGTTCTTAGTTCTTTCCTTCCATTAGTCTGTCACGGTAGACATAATAATGACTCCCAGTGGGTTTGAAAGATAAAGCACACAGAACAGAAAGACCAGGAAGCAAGAAAGAGCATTTAAAACATGTAGTAAGGCATTCAGAAGGATATATTATGGTTCTGCAAGTAGACAATTATTTCAATTCGCACACTCATGCCTGCATATAATAATGGTCGTCATCATCATTCTGAGCAAACAAAAAAAAACTTGGAATAAGTTGTGACCGTGTTGTGACCACAAAATGCTTTGCCTCTCCATTAGAAAATTTAGTTTTGCGATTTTAAGCACATGGCATGGTTAACTAATGTAGAAAAATGTTAAACTCTACTTTATTACAGTGGAAATATAAATGAGTTCACTGTTTAACAGAAACTAGCAAAATCTGGCTTCTGTTGCATTTCAAACCAGCCTTTTAATTAATTTATTTGATTTTTGTGCTAGATAAAAAGATCCCGAGTTTATGCAACGAACGTCTTATAAGTACTCGAAATAGCTTTCTAAAATATAATAAAAAATTTCTAGCAATTAAGGAGCCATTTGTTAACTGTACACCCAATTTATGTTTTGCTCTGTAGTCTAAATTATTTTCTCCAGTACTGTGAAAGCAACCTGGTGCACTTTGGCTAACATTCGCAGTAAAATAAAAAACTCAAGGAGATCTTTCGAGACGATTAGGCCACTAAACAGCTTCTATTACAAAATAATAGGTTAGGGTAGAGGGCTGATCAAGAGAGACCGCATGTGGACTGTTATATGTAGTCTTTGTGAAGTCATAGAAAAGAAAACTCCTTTGTGCGAACTTATAAATTAGCAAACCGCTTAGTAGCCAATACAAGTTTGCACAATCGTTGAATTTCCACTCCTTCCACTTCGGTGCCATTGCCCTCAGGCAGTGTTTAAATCATCACCTCCCAAATGCGGAGCAGTCAAGATGGATGTGATGAGTTCTTTTCATCTCATCTTTTTCCATACAGCTTCTCAAAGACACTCGATGCTAT
>NW_017535372.1:10389-12367 GCF_001853355.1 Bactrocera latifrons
GGGCATTATCGTATTCGTCGTCTTACATCAGCTCTGAGCCATTTGTTCAAAATGCCTATAAAGCTCTCTTTTGATCGTTCATAGCGGAAGTAGGCTTCCTACAATTGTTGATTACTAATTTGTGGCGACACCAATACGCAATACCGTCAGACTATCCTTGTATTTGGTGTCTTTCTGTATCCTTCTGTAGTTCTTGGGTACTTTGGCTTGGAAATTGCTCGCTGTTTTTGATAGCCGGATACATATGGCGTCAGAGCTTCAGAGATTTACAGTGTGCTCGATATATTCGATTAAAAAAAAGCATTGCTGCTCTTTTTACACTTACTTGATATTTCTAAATCAGAAGTATGTACTTACACAAATATCATTTCTGGGCCAACATATGATGTGAAAGATTTAAGGCGGAGAGGGTGTCGAATATATCCGTTTGTAAATTTATATGCTCAAATTGTTGCAGACACTTTTATGAGTGCCAATAAAATTTTATGAATTTTAAGTGCAACAAAAAAGAGCCGAGAGAACTTTCCTTTCGCTTTCTCCATTCAATCCCTTCCCTTTTCAAGAATAAATTCTACAAAAATATTCGCAAATTTAAATTTGCAGGATCACAAGAACATCCACTTACACTCAGACAACTTCAACTGGGCGTGCTATGCAAGTGGGTCAAAATCAATAAACTGTCGACGCCAAAGGAGTAAAAGTGCAATGGTGCAATCAACAAACAAATATTTGCCCAACAGCCAACGAAGCAACGCCATCCGCTCGTTGGCTTTTGCGTCGTCGTGGGCGTTTACGGGGCAAGCACTAACACCGAACTCATTTGTATGCAAAGTAGAATAACTGTTTAAAGCTTCAGAGCTATAGAAACAGCTCTCTATTGATAATGCAGAGGCCGGAAAAATACCATATTGCTATTGAGCAGACACATGTCATATGTATATGAAACGAGCTACTTGTATTAAATTGAATTTTACATATTTTTAATAAACGAATTTACAGAAATTGAAATCTCAAACAATTGCACTCTCATCTAAAAACCTTTGATAGTGTCTTTTTTATTRCAGTAATTCACCAGTAAGTAGGCTGTGAGTAGTTTTGAAAAGCATTACGTGTCTCAAAGCAACTTTTTGTGCGGTCAGGAAAGCCAGTTGTGGGAAATCTATTTATGGCAATCGACGCTAGGGTCGCAAACAGGGAGAACAAAATGGAAATAAATGTTAATTTTGAAGCCTCTTAGCTTTCCATCATGAAATCGTTATCGAAAGTTACAACAAATGCATGACCTACCATGGATGGATGGATAAAATAAAGCCATACTTTATGAAAAAATCAATCTTTAAATGTTATGCCAAAAGACTTTATATATTTTGGTATAAAAATTAGTTTTTCGATTTCAAATTACTATAACTGGAAATTTCCGAAGTTTGTTCGAACTATCTATCATATAGTGAGTCGACTAACGGAAATCAGTGAATTTAACTAATCGGTGCTAAGAGGAAATGTTAGTCGACTTGTTCCGATTTCTCTCATTAGAACAAATGTACTTGTCCGGTATGAAACGAAATAATATATTCAATAATGCATATGAGACCCATGGTAAAGAATGGACACTTACTTTTAACGCGTGATCCTAGAAGATGTATGTCTTCAATAGCCGTTTTCGACAGATCACGCGTTCTGTAAAGCATGCATTTCGCGCGCTTCGCTCAACTTTTGGTCAACATAATCGGCATGCTAAGCGTACTATTCGCAGTACCCAAGGATGAAAATATAGCAGCCTTATATGAAAATGCACGTGTTTACTTTGGAACGTACCTTGCATGTATTTAAGACCCACGGCAATGAAGGAAGGATTATACGATTACGGGTTGACATGAAACTTCAGCAAGTTTTAATAAGAAACGCGGATCATGGTCTATAAAACGGTGGAAGAAAAAATAATCAGAAAGACGGTATGGCAATTAAAACTGGGAATAAA
>NW_017535372.1:12527-14653 GCF_001853355.1 Bactrocera latifrons
GGACTGCCATCCGTTCATACGCTGACGCAAGATACGTTAGGCCCAAGATTGATGGTAAGAGATCCAGTGAGCTCTATGCTCTCAGTAAGGCTAGCCTCTCCTTAGGTAAAGGGGTTCTAAAATGATATGCTGCAAGAGTGTGAGACTTACCGGACGCCAGCTGCAGCAGCTCATGGCATCTCATCTCAACACTTCCTTCTTGACTGTCCCGCATTTGCCAAATCATGGTTTAAGCATAATATTTGGGAGCTCATTTTTTCAAACATCTCACCGAACAGATGGCATTTTTGACTTTGCAAAATATTGCTTATAGTAGTCCATGTGCGATCTCTGGATCAGCCATCTAACAAAATTTGACCTAACCTAAGGACGACTGACGCACTCACATACCGAAATCAATTCAGTTCTCTTCGCTTTTTTTACTTACAACATTTCAGATGTCTCTATTTTTAGCAAGTTACAAATGGGTACAAACTTTAGTTGACTCTGGAGATTATTTGGATGACACTGGTCTAAGTCTTCGACGTCGTAATTGCTGTAAATATTCCGAAATCGAGCAGGTCGCTTCTCTCCCCATCCCTTCATCGACGGTGGTGAGTGTCATTGAATTTGTGGCGATAAGCCACCAGTTATTTAACGATGATGACACATTGTGGTAGTCCACATTTATACTATTGGTGCCCTGGCACGCATCGTGCCTGCCGGTGGGGAGTTCGGTGGTTATGTTCAAAGCGGGCGCTAGTAAATTCATTTCGGTCGCTATTTAGGTTATCATTTGTTTGGCAATTTGCACTAAGATTAGGATTTTCGCTTTTTTAACACTATTATCTTTTAGTTGAATAGAAAATACTTTTGATTAATAGTTTTTTTTTGTATTTAACTTAGCTTTCAATTAGTTTTCACTAACAAATGGTTTTCATATATTTGAATTTGTCTTTGGTTGTCATCTTTTCTAGAAAAATATTAGCTTTGTTAATTATTTTATTTTCATATTATAGATATGCAAATTATTTCGTGGAATTCATGAATTATTTGCAAATAAATTTACACGTATTTACATTTTGTTAATTAAACTCAAAGTACTGTCATACAATTTGGGATGTCTAGTTCAAATGTGGAAGCAGAAAAAGTTGAGGGAAATTCTAAATAATTGCTTCCTCAGTTTCGTTTTCTTTTTTCACCTTCCGTAAGTGTTTGTTTTTAATAAACTGAATAGGGTATATTAAGTTTGTTATGAACCATGGTACCTACAAAAAGAAACGTCGGCAGCCCTATAAAGTATATACATATATAATATAGAATAATTTATCAGCGTGGCGAGTTGAACATATTTAACCATGGCCTTCTGTCTATGTATACGCAAACTAGTCCCTCCTGCTTTGAGATATCGAACCGAAATTTTTTACAAGTTCTTTTCACCTCAAAAGCTACTCATTTATTGGAATCGCCAATTTTGAATCACCATTCTATGTTTCACTCTTTTCTAGTTTGAATGCAACATTCCGAGAAAAGGAGAAACGAACCTGAAAATATTGAGAAAATACCATTCATGTTGAACAGCTTGGATTCGGATGGAATAAATGCAAAAGACTTGTGGGAATGAACACTCGATTATTGAGGTGTTAACCGGAGTATCATCGACTGGTATATGAGCTCTTCAATTATTATTCCGATGAAGTTACAAATTACTTACTATCTTAAGACAAAAACTTAAAGAATGAAGTTTAAGACTTAATGGCAAATAATTATCTCAATCGAAAGAACAGATGCTTTCAATACTTATATCAGCGCTTGAGGACTCGGGCAAAAATACAACTATTCATTCTCTGAACAGAGCATATTATGTAAGCTTTTGCACACGTTCTTTTCTCCCCAAAAAGCAAGAAAGAAGCAAGTGCTCTAGAAATCACATAGCCACAGCTGCGGAAAGGGGAAACAATTAAGAGACTATCAAAAGTGACGAGAGATAAAAACAAACTCGGTGCTGATACACTTTTATCACAATTAAAGTAAACGTTTTGCTTTTGTTTTTGCCTTTTGAGCAGTCATGAACAATTTCCGCAGAATGGCGTACGCTCACAATGTAAATACTAAAATGTAATTAAACTATCAGCACAGTGAGTTTT
>NW_017535373.1:0-5126 GCF_001853355.1 Bactrocera latifrons
AATTTTCCATTTTTTTGTAAATAAAACCATCCGCAACGAAAGATCAGCTTTTTTCCGCTATAGATTGTTTTTGGTGAAGTGAAAGAAAGGTGAGTGCACCATATAACATACATAAATATGTGCGTATGACATTCCCACACAAATAATCCATACACAACATACATACTTTTTGTTTTTAAAGTAGGGGGAAGCATCAAAAGCCGAAGTGCGGAACTTTAATCCGCTAAACCTAACCTACTCCCAGCACCAGACTCTCCCACGGAACCACCTGGTTAGGTATTACTTCGTGGGAGTGATAGAACAATTAAGTCTCCTCTAGGGTACGGACGGACGGACGCCTATTCTGCTCTATATGTCTAAGTCTTGTCATGATTGACGCTGCCGCTTCGCTGACAGCACTCCAGTTCTTAGCAGACTGACACATAAGTGTCGTCAAATTTTCCACAGTAAAACTAAGTTTTTCCCTTGTACTTAAAAAGCGAGGGCAATAAAAGAATACATGCTCGGAGTCTTTTAAGCACTCTGAACACGTCGGATAATTCGGACTAATGTCGTGCTGGAATCTGTACAGGTAGCTTCTAAAGCACCCATGCYCACTTAGTATTTGGGTTAGGTGGAAATCCAGGTCCCCATGTCGTCTGTCGATCCAGGAATGGATGTCCGGTATTAGTCTGTARGTCCACCGTCCTTTGAGTGAGGTTTGCCACCGCTGCTGCCATATCGTTAAGCTGTTCACTCTCTCTTCTTTTTTGGCTCTTCTAGATGGCTCTGGTAATTTGTAGATTCGTTGGTATTCGTCACCCTGGATGTCGATGGGCATCATACTGGCAATCACTTCAGCAGCATCACTTGAAATTGTTCGGAAAGCACTGATAACTCTTAATGCCGACAGCCTGTGCACTGTGTTTTATGTCTGGCATACGCTTTGCTGCCTAACGCCTGGATCCATATTGGAGGCGCATATAACATAACCGATCTCATTACCTTTTCTAGTAAAAAACGCCGGTTGGAACGCACGCAACCTTTATTTGCCATCATTCTTGATAAGGCATTCAGGATTTTATTCGCTTTACTCGCTTTACATACTTATATGCGATCACATGTAGATATGTCACCTGCAAAAATTACAAATATTGTTCTACAAAACCAACAATGATTTCAAGTAGCATCAGCAGCGTCACAAGGCAATATGGCGGCCAAATAGCTGATGCCCAAATTTGTTGAAAAACACACAACAACAACAYTTTCTTTCATAAACGCAAGCGCCTTTCAACAGACAAACTTGCTTCATTCATAAAAACAAACACCATGACATCTCCCCGCGCGTGCCTTTGCCTACAAGCGTTTTTTCGCGACGATGGCAAAAGCTAAAAATCATAAATTGAACAATTTCTGATATTTGTATGAGAAGTAAAAAGTGACAACCCTGCAAATATAAGTATTCAAATATATTAGAATAAAATTGACAACATAGATTATTTGTCGATTTTCAAGTSAAGAAATGTGCCAAATAAAATATTCAATATTCCTCTGATTTATGTTTACAGTGAAACCCGGTTAAGTAGTACCGCATTTAAATGAAAATCATCCGTCTTAACTGCCCATATCTTGCTGCATCTCACAATTTGTTTTTTGAAATACTAATTATTGTTTTAAATACCACTCGCTTAAGTATCCTCACTGGCTTATGTGCCATATTATGTTCTTATTTTTACAAACCACAAAAATCTCTGTCTTAGATTGTTGCACATAACCGGGATTGACTGTATTTGTCAATGAATGTAAAAAAGATTTTTACGCGGCTTGCAAAAATCTGCGTCGATATGTATACAAGTTCATACATATATACCCTGGTTTGTATGCGAAGCTGTACAGGGGCAAGGGAAGCGGAGACAATCGGCGGCCATTCGTTTTTTCGGCACAGGTCGGATTTTCACAAAGCTGTGACGCTTTGTCGTCGGGCCAGTTCTTCGACACATTAACATTTTGACAAAACGTGAAGTTGGCCATTGGTTGTCCGTGACAACGGCGTTTATGCATGAAACAATGGGTGTATATATTTATGTACATAAAAAATTGTTTTTACAAATATTATGCGAATGATTCTTTCAAATTTGTGTACATGAATACAAAATTACATTGTACATATGTGAATATGTAAACTTTATGCGTACGCTTTTTTAAATCTGTTTATATGCACACATAATTATATCCATATAGGAACATGTGCGTGTTATCAAAACCTCTAATGCCAAATATATACATATGTATGTATGCATATTTATTTAGGTAATAAAGRAATATGACCAATTCCAACATATTCCAACAGATTTGTTGGAATTTATCATTAAATAGGTCAAATTGCACACACATATGCACATACAGATATACTTAGGTGCTTTATTATCAAATATATGTATATGTATTTATATGTACATAGTCGCTTGCGCATTATAAATATGCGAATCTGTAAGCGTACATTTCTAAACATTGAAATTAGCATCATTTTTCTCATTTAATACTGAAAATGCTCAATGCTGCTATTTTTCCCGATGTACCGATGCTTTTGTGGTGAAATCTACTAATAGAAAAGAGTACCCCTCCAAAAAATGGAATATCGTACATTTGGCAACGCGGTGAATCTTCCCTATATCAGAGAAGGTTATCATAGAGAAGGTCCACGCTTCAAATATCGTAACTTTTCGAAGGGGTACTCGGCAGAGATGGTCCAGTCTCGCCACAGACAAATTATAAGCGTGTTTCACCACGAAAATAGCAGAATTGAGCATTTTCAGTGTTAAATGAGAAAAATAATGCTAATTCCAATGTAAACAAATTTACGCCTAGAGATTCGTTTATTTTCTATGCGCAACCGACTCGGCAGATAATTTATATACATATGATCCGTATATATTTGGTATCAAAGCATATACTTGTGGATAAGTATGTATGTATGTTTATTAAAATTTATCTACATACACATGTATTTCATGATTATTCCATAATATCATTAAAAATATATAATAAAGTTTGTATTATTATCCAAATAATTAATATAAGTTAAGGTAATTAGTTTTAAATTTATACACTGCTTCAAAAAAGTCAACGCCTACTTTCGTCGAGCCGTCAAACAAGCCAGGCGCAAATGTCTCGAAGATTTTACGCTCAAAATCAATCCTCTTTCAATCCGAGACAAATCTGCGCTGACCTAAAAAAGTTAGCTGGTTCGCCCACCACGTCAGCAATCAGGTGCTTAAATTTGCCTTCAGGTCACTTAAACAACCCAATAGATATCGCAGAAGAATTTGTCAACCATTTTTCAACAACAGTTCCGACAAAAATTTCAGCACTCAGTTTCAAGCGCTCAAATCATCCACACTTTCAGAAAACACCTCAATGTCTCCATCCATGTCTTCTTCTTCTTCTTGATTGGCGTTAGCAACAGCGCGCCAGTCGTGTCTTCTTTTCGCTACATGGCGCCAATTAGATATTCCAAGYGAAGCCAGGTCATTCTCCACTTGGTCCTTCCAACGGAGTGGAGGTCTTCCTCTTCCTCTGCTTCCCCCGCCGGGTACTGCGTCGAATACTTTCAGAGTTGGAGTGTTTTCGTCCATCCGGACAACATGACCTAGCCAGTCTTTTAATTCGCTGAACTATGGTAATGTCGTGGTATATCTCGTATAGCTCATCGTTCCATCGAATGCGATATTCGCCGTGGCCAACGCGCAAAAGACCATAAATCTTTCGCAGAAGTTTTCTCTCGAAAACTCGCAACGTCGACTCATACGTTGTTGACATCGTCTAAGCCCCTGCACCATATAGCAGGACGGGAATTATGAGTGGCTTATAGAGTTTGGTTTTTGTTTGTCGAGAAAAGACTTTGCTTCTCAATTGCCTACTCAGTCCGAAGTAGCACCTGTTGGCAAGAGTTATCCTGCGTTGGATTTCTGACATTGTTGGTGGTGTTTACGCTGGTTCCAAGATAGACCAAATTATCTACAACTTCAAAGCTTTTTTCGTAGAATTTTCGAGCATTACCCCTATCGGCCCGCTTATCAAGCCCATCGTACTCACGCATTTCGGCTTTCCTTTTCAACTCTCGGTATCTATCCCATCCGGCACGTGTTGTGGTCAATCGTAACGTTGCGAGGTGGGCAGCCTGTTTTCTCTCCGCTGCGACACGGCACTCGTCGTCGTACCAGCAGTTCTTTGTACTTTCCGAAAACCAATGGTTTCGGTTGCAGCTGTACGTAAGGAGTTTGAAATGCCATCCCACAGTTCCCTTATACCGAGTTGTTGACGAGTGCTGTCAGAGAGCAGGAGTGCATTCGAGTAGAAAATCGTTCGGCTGTCTGTTGTGATTGTAGCTTCTCGACGTCGAACCTTCCTTGYGTTTGATGGCGTGCRTTTTTTGCTGCACAGAGGCGYGTGCGAATCTTSGCTGCAACAAGATAGTGGCCCGAGTCGATGTTAGGACCTCGGAGCGCACGCACATCTAAAACACCGGAGCCGTGTCTTCCGTCTATCACAACATGATCGATCTGGTTAATGGTTTTTCGTTCCGGAGACAGCCAGGTAGCTTGTTGTATCTTCTTATGCTGGAATCTAGTACTACAGATAACACTATTTCGGGCCCCAACGAAGTCGATCAGCCTCAACCCATTTGGGGATGTTTGCTCGTGGAGGTTGAATTTACCGACCGTAGTGCCAAAGATACCTTCTTTGCCCACCCTGGCGTTAAAGTCGTCAAGCACGATTTTGACATTGTGGCGGAGGCAGCTCTCATAACTGCTTTCCAAGCACTCATAACAGGCATCTTTGGTCACATCGTCCTTCTCTTCCGTCKGGGCGTGGGTGGTGAATGATAGTACTCGGCGACGGAGTCTCTCTCCCACCACGAATCCCACACCAAGCTTGCGCTCATTTACATGGCCACTGTAGTAAATGCCACAAGGACCTACTCGTCGCTGTCCTTGTCCCGTCCATCACATTTCTTGGACGGCGGCGATGTCAGCCTTTATTTTTACGAGAACATCAACCAGCTGGGCAGCGGCACCTTCCCAATTAAGGGACCGGACATTCCAGGTGCATGCCCTCAATTCGTAATCCTTATTTCGTTTGCCATG
>NW_017535373.1:5151-6798 GCF_001853355.1 Bactrocera latifrons
TATGCAGGGAATATTTCGCCTTCTCACTTTAGCTCGCCTTCAAACGGATGTTCTTAGGCTACCCAGAGGACACTTGGTCAAGGACCGGAAGTCGTGAACTGCTTGAGTCATATGTAAAAGAATCGTTTCTGGCCACTGCCAAGTGAATGGCGATCAGAAAACTTTCCTCACTTGCGTGAACTTCTACACATGACTCCATCCTCCATCCATGTCTCCCTCAGCAAAACAAATCGATTCCAGTGTTTAATTAGATGAGTTTGAGTATGCTCTATCCGGAGTAAGCGGCAAAACCACCGGTTTAGATAAAATATCTTACCCTATGATCAAAAACATGCCAATTGAGCTCAAGCAACGAATCGTCAAACTTAACAATAAAATACTGGACACCGGTATTTATCCCCAATTTTGGAAGACATCGGGCGTAATCCCTATTCTTGAACCCAATAAAGAATCAACAGATATCGACAGCCATGCTTAGGCAAACTTTTCGAAAAAATAATTGCGAACCGGCTGTCGTGGTACGCCCAGCGGAATGAGTTGATTACACCTAATCAAGTCGGTTATAAAAGCAGCCAAGRCACGTTAGATGTATTACTCCACCTCGACCACTCTATCTGCAACGTTCTGTCCAGTAGGAATCATTTATCTATATTATCCTTAGATTTCAACAAAGCCTTTGATAAAATCGACGCCCACATTGTGCTGCGGCAATTAAAAAACTGGAAGATCGGTCCGAAAATTTTGAATTCCATTAAAAGCTTTCTCACTAACCGTAAATTGAAAGTAAATATTAATGGATTCTTCTCCTCCACACTTCCACTCTCAAACGGCACGCCGCAAGGTTCGCCACTTTCAACATTCSTCTTCATCACTGCCTTTGATGAGATAAGTCGAATAATAAACACGCACACAGGAATCGAGCACCAAATGTATGCAGATGATGTCGTAATTTACACCAATCGTTCCGACCTCAACGCAGCCGAACATACATTTTCCAATGTCCTCAATGAAACCTCTGAATGGTCACTAGTTTCCGGTGCACAGCTATCACTAGAAAAAACGCATATACTCCATATATGCAGAAAAACAAATTGCAGCGGAATAAAACTTTGCTTTAACAACACTAACATAGAATGTACAAAAGAATTAAAACTTCTAGGATTAGTTTTTGACTCTAAGTATAACTTTAATTCGCATTGTAAATACATTAGAAACTCCTTGCAATCACGATTCAACATTGTAAAATATCTTTCGTCAAAATACTCATTAATACTTCCAAATACGCTCATCAAGGATTCAAGACGCAACCCACCGACTGCTATCAAAAGCGGTTGAAATACAATGTGCAACTGGCTTTTTCCTCATATGTGTTCGGTTTTCTCAGAGGCAGAGGGCAGAGGCATCTGCCATATGGAAGGCGGTCGAGCATGCAAAAAAACACAATGGTAAATACCTCATTTGCACCGACAGCAAGTCTTGCATCTTAGCCATTAAGTCGTTATCAAATTACAATCCGATAATAAGCAAAATCAGAGACGCCGTGATCAGCGCTCCGAGAAAAATCAAAATAATGTGGATTCCGGGCCACGTGGGAATACCCGGCAATCACCTCCCTGACGCCGCTGACAAAAGAGTCAAAAACATACC
>NW_017535373.1:7507-8926 GCF_001853355.1 Bactrocera latifrons
ATAAAAAATTAAATTAATAAAAAATTAGTTTATACACTTACATACCTTAAAAGTTTTGATATCATCTTAAAAGATCTAGCGGTCGCGCATGTGCTCATATACATACATCATAAAAGAAACCAACGGCCGCCGATTGTCTCCGCTTCCCTTGCCCCTGTACAGCTTCGCATTCAAACCAGCGTACATATGTATGTTTGTGTGTGAACTTGCATACATATCGACGCAGATTGTTGCAAGCCGCGTATAAATATTTTTTACATTCATTGACAAATACAGTCAATCCCGGTTATGTGCAACAATCTAAGATACAGATTTTTGTGGTTTGTTAAAAATAAGAAGCGAGTGGTATTTAAAACAATAATTTTTATGTATTTCAAAAAACAAACCGTGAGATGCAGCAAGATATGGGCAGTTAAGAGGGAYGATTTTCATTTAAGTGGAGTACTACTTAACCGGGATTCACTGTACGCATAAATCAGAGGAATATTGATTATTTTCTTTGGCACATTTCTTGACTTGAACATCGACAAATAAACTATGTTGGCAATTTTATTCTAATGTATTTGAATACTTATATTTGCGGGGTTGTCACTTTTTCCTTCTCATACAAATATCAGAAATTGTTCAATTTRTGATTTTTAGCTTTTGCCATCGTCGCGAAAAGACACTTGTGGGCAAAGGCATGCTCGGGGATATGTCATGGTGTTTGTTTTTGTGAATGARGTAAGTTTGCCTGTTGAAAGTCGCTTGCGTTCATGAATGAAAATATTGTTGTTGTGTAGTTTTCTACAAATTTGGGCATCGGCTATTTATCTGCCTTATTGACTTGTGACGCCGCTGATGCTATTTGGGACGTTTGTTGTTTTTGTAGAGCAATATTTGTAGTTTAGCCGAGTGACATCCATATCTACATGTGATCGCATATAAGTATGTATGTTTTGTATGGATTATTTGCGTGGGAATGTCATACGCACATATTTATGTACATATGTACATATGAGCAGCGCGCACTTGTTATTACTGATAAGTGATAATATTGTATGATTTGAATTCGCGAAGGCGAGCATAAACACATATGGTTATGATACATGTGAATATATGTACATACATACATATGTAAGTTTTGAATGATAAAATATACGATTTACATATATACATTTATCACTATTGTAATATATTTAATTTTTTAATATATTATTATAGTTTGTTATATAAATACATACAGTTAGCAAAAAACAACTTGTACACTTATTGGACTAAAATAAAATTAAACACAGAAATTAAATTAGAAAGAATATATAATAATTATTAAACACAAATTAAAGTCTACAAGCAATATTTCAATTTAAATTGTTATGTTGTGCACTCACCTTTTCTTTCCCTTTTTTTTTCACTTCACCTTTCGTTGCGGATGGTTTT
>NW_017535374.1:0-22609 GCF_001853355.1 Bactrocera latifrons
CTTACTGAGATTTTATTCAATATTAATGTTTTTTCCGTTTCAGTTTACTGGGTTGAAATCATGAGTATGGTCACGGGCAAGGTTTTGGGACCCCTCACTTTATCAGCGCGTTAAATTTATAAATTTAAAAAGTTTTTAACTTTTTAATTTTTTTTATTTTGATTTTGTTATCAGGTTGTGAAACATTTATCATTACCTAAGCACAATAACGGAAATGCCATACTTATGCTGTCTCTTATACACATCTAATAAAATCAATTTAAAAAAAAATTAGAAAATCAAATTTAAAAACTAAGAGAAAAATAAACCAAAAGTATTAACCAAAAAATAAAATTAAAAAGCAATTACCAAATACATTTAAAAAACTTTATTATCATAAAATTATATAAAGGATACACTAAAAGTACATGATGGTGACGTGTAAATAGCAAAGCCAATAAAAAATTAGAAAAAAATTTAAGAGCTGTCATAATTAAAGCTTACAATTTAAGTACGCTAGCACATAAAAGTAAAAAATTTAAGATATAACAGATCAGGCTAGTATACACTGAAAAATAAGTCGCAAATTTTTTTTAAATAATATAATTTTTGCTAACAAGTGCACAGTTGCCAGAGTGAATTACAAACAAATACAAAATAAAAGGTTGTACAAAAGGAAATACAACGAATAAAAATATAAAAAATATACACATTAAACTAATGTACACACATATAAAGCATACATAAGTATAATTTAAAAAAATGGAAACACTAAAGAAAGTAAGAACACAAGATGGTATCATCAAGGGCATTCATCACAAACGTTTTGACTGGAAGCGACCAATTTGCGATACACCAATTCACTAGGTGGCCCAACACTCAATGTTTCGTTACCTCGTTTGCGTCGACGGGCTATAATGAAGGCCAGCATAAATGTTAGCGAAGCGAAAAGTAACATTAGAGATGCCACCAGTATGGCAGTGCCACCAGGATGATGTGATTTTGTTGTTAGCTGTGTTGAGATCTGTTCCATTTCAGGTGCGTTCGCACCTAGCGCTGGTTTGTCCGTGTTACTGACGTTAGATTTGAACAAAACTTCGTCCACATGATGTTCCGGGCCGGAGCGACTCAATGTGTTGCTCTTGCTAAGCGTAGTTGTTTTTGCAGCAGACAAAGGCATCGATTTCGCTAGGGTTTTATGTAGAAATTTATGTACACGCATCGGATTCAATTCGGCGACATAAATCTCATTGCCATCCTTGGTGACGGCCACGTCATGTGGATTTGAAAACTGCATATCATTAGGTCCGAACTTTGAGATCACCTGTTTGGTGCGCATATTGATCACATAGCCGCGTACTTCGTTGTAAGGTAGCGATCTGATGCCTAATTCACCGATTGGTCCATTAACAACAACAAGTTGACCGCCTGTACGTATTTTTTTATTATAAATTATTAATTATTTTGTAAAAATTTGACACACAAAAAATATATTTTTTAAATTGTTATGTTAATTTACCTTCCACTGGCGTATAATCCATGCTAAATAAGCGATCGCCTATAATTTGACTATGATATTGTGAATGGAATGTACCGTTGGTCCAATAGAAACACTGCACACGACCATTTTCACGATCAGCTGCGCAGATTAGCTGCTGTTCAGGCACAAGCGTGAGTGCGTGCGGAATGGCGAAGTAGTTCTTTGGCGCCACTTCGAAGGACATGCCTACATAAAGAATTTTTTAAGTTACTATGTAGTGTATATGAAATGTTTTAGTTACTCACCGGAGAATGAGTTTTGTCCCCATGAAAGGATTTTATTGCCAGCTTTGTCATATTTCAAAATACGTGCATTGCAGTAACCATCTGCGACGAAGAAATCACCATTCTCGAGTACGGCAACTGAAGTGGGTTTGCAAAATTTCGAATCACCTACGCCGGGTGTAAAAGCCGTACCCAAAGTCAGCAGGGGTTTATCATTAGAACCGCGTGGACCGAATTTGAAAACTTGATGCAGCGCCACATCGGTTACCCAAGCATTATCCTCATGATCGATGGTCAAACCATGTGGCATATAGAATCTAAAATTAATAATATTTAATATATAACATTTAATTTGTAGTATATATATTACAACTTACAAGTCCTTCCCCCAACCATATACGACATGACCACTTTTACGTTCTAATGCCAATACGGTATTAGCGCGTATGGGTCCTTTTTTACGTTGTTGAAAGACATTGCGGTTGTTGAACGTATTGCCATCCCAAATACGATCTACACGATGAAATATAACCACATTTGCTTCCTTGTCAAAACTTACCGCACTCACTGCACCCAATTTCAGCTCATCAGCTGGCCAAGCACTTTGATACACATAAGCTACAAGCAAGTTAAAGTACAATGTATATATATGGCATACTAAAGTTACTCACTTGTATTTAATTTCTCGATTTCTTCTTTCACATCGATTTTCTCAGCTTTTAATTTAGGTGGCTGTGGCCAACTTATATCAGCTGAGCCGCCTTGCATAATCTGTTGAATGCGCTTATTTTTGCTTAAACTTTTGTCATCTGAGGACAAATAGCGTTGTATTGAGAGATTCTGAAAAGTTAGTATACACATTTAATGAGTTTGTAATGAGATATATAAACATACAAAGTTGTTTATTATTTTTACGATTTCTTATCAGCTAGCAAAACTAGAGTAAAACTAAAAAATGTTAAATTCAATAGCAAAGAAACTATACCGTTCACATATAATGATGTTTTCATACAATAACTTCATTTTGATCGATCAGTTTATATGACAGCTACTATATTCTTGGAAAGAAACGAACATGATGAAAAATTCAGGTCAATATCTCAACAACTGAGGGACTAAATCGCATATAGACAGACAAAGCGACATGGCAAGTCCAACTCAGCTCGTCACGCTGATGATTTATATACATATTTTATATAATCGACTAAGTTTTCTTTTGTATGTGGAAACTTAATATACCCTAAACATTCAAATCTGCAGTTTTTCCCCGGTGCTAAGTGCTGACGTTACTGTCGTTGTAACTTTACTACTTAGATTCGGTTCTGCCACAATAGCGCAACAGCATAATTTCCCACCCTGACAAAAATAAATATATGCACACCACACATATAGAAGCTTTTCACACATACAACAAAAACTAGCATATGCCAACAAAGTATAAAAATTTCCACTCTACATTTTATTATTATAAATATAACTTATTAGGAAGTTTCAATGCTTACCTCATCAGTGGCAGAGTCGGCTATGCAAAGCGCCAAAAATACCAGTGAAATGCTGCAGGTAGAACGAACAAAATTTGAAGTGATCATTTTGGCTACTTGTCTTTGTCCCTGAATGATTCGTTTTTCGATCGGTTGCACTCCCTTTGAGTATGTCGTAATTTATAAGTAGCGAGATTCGCAGGAAAAAAGACTAATTGTATTTGTTAAATAATAAGACTGAGTTTCTTTTTACATTATTAGTTTCAAATGGAATAAATAAATGCACAAAGCTGACAAAAATTACTGTATACGTCTGTAAACAGATGTCATTGAGCTGGAGCTACTAGAATTGTATCGAAGTAACGATATCAAACCGATATTTAGTAAAAAATTTATTACGAGGTCTGCTGTAATATATTTTTATGGTGAATTTTCACATCTCTAAGTTGGAGATGCCACTTCACGCCGTTAGTATAATAAAAAACACTTAGCGCTGCCATCACGAACACATATGAAACGCATGTTACTCTATCGGTAGTTTTAAACCTATCGATTGCTGTTTCTTTGCTAACCAACTATCGGTTAATGAACTATTAAATTAACCAAAAGTGCTACCAGGAATTTCTATCAAAGTTTATATGAACAAAATGATCATTCTAACCGAAACAGGTTTAAATTTTATGAGGTCAATGTCACTTTTGTTTACATTTAAACAAGTCCACAATTGTTGTTTAAAATTAGCGTCATCGACTCTTTTGTTTATATTTTATTGGCTCAATGGGCGCTTTGTTTACATTTTTGAGGTTAATAAGTCGTTTGTTTTCATTTGTTCAGGTCTATCACCTTTACAAGATCGCTACAGCAATCTTTATTGAAAACTTCATTTGATGAGATATCTTCACAAAATTTGACATGGGTTATTGCTTAAGGAAATAATGCAATCTTCAAATAAATGATTTTGATTCAAATAACATCACTTCGCGACGTAAGAGTCACCTAAGCACTTGCTAGAAATAGAGCCTGGTATACTTATATAGACACAGCTGGTCGCCAGCTACCGTTGAAGTCATCTTGTGACTTTCAATTCACATCACTGGTCGGCGTGAGCGTCACACGAGCACTGGCCAGACACGGTACCTTCTTTTCTTATATAGAATCCGCTGGTCGAAAGATACCGTTGAAGTCACCCTGTGACTTACAATTCACATCACTGGTCGGCGTGAGTGTCGCACAAGCAATGGCCATGCACGTTGCCTCCTTTTCTTACAGCGCCAGCGGGTCGCCAGCTATTGCTCACTTCTTTATAAAAAAAGCCGAAATATGTACTTACTCTTTTTAGTTTACTCAATTTTGTTTCATTACTTTCCTTGTATAAATAAAATGTAGTATTATTTGTATTTTTAAATTTTTATTCGTAATATTTTTAGTTTTTGTTTTTTACTTACAAGAGTTTTACATGCACTGGATCTCGATACATTTAATTCTTAGTTTTTGGTTATATGCTATAAATATTTGTTTTTTATGTCCAAAAAAAAAAAAAAGGTTTATAAGCCAATAGTTACGGATATTAAGTAAAAATATGTTTAGAAATAAAAATTTTTTATATATTTTTTTGAAACTTCTTCAAGGTGCACAATAAGAGTTTGGTAATGGAGAGCAATAAATTATCTTACAAAACATTGGCAAAGGAAAAAATATGTATTGAAAATAATAATAATAAAAAGTTTAAACATTATTTTTGCATGACTTTGTCGACAGTGTACAAACATAAGAAAATTATTTTACAATATTTACCACGTGTCTGGTATGTATGTATATATTAACTTGGTTTACTTACACTTTGCTATGACTAATATGTTATTAGTGAGTTTGTACAACAATTTAAGGCAATTTATATGAATGTATTATCTTTAATTCTATATGCATGCATATGAGCTAAGGTATTTCTGTATGTGCTTATGTCACTATGCACTATATGTATGTAAATTTTTTATTACTTACACTAATGAGTTTTATTTCATTTTTTTGAATTTTAATATAATTTGTTTGTTGTTATAATAATATATTTTTTATTATAATAAATCATTCAACACAGGCGTTACTTTTATGCATATGTTTGTATGTATGTATATGTTTGTTGACTGAAGTTTGACTACATATTTTGATATAAGTAAAATAAATGTAGTTAATATTGGGTAGTCGAAAAAGTCTTTTCGTATTTCTAATCAAACTTCAACTTTTTTGGTGATTGGTAGCACTCGAGATGTACGTCTGCAACGACATATATTGGCAAAATACGAAAAGACTTTTTCGACTACCGAATATATGTATAATATAATAACTGTTTACAAAAAGCGGTTCTAATAATTCTGCGCATATTTTTATATGTATTTATGTTGTTAATGGTAATGATAATAATGCACAGGTGATGATTATCAACAGTAAATGATAGGCATGTATGCATGTATATACATATGTATATAAAAATGGATTAACATAAAATTTATATTTAACGCGAGTTTTTACATAAGTATAACGCTTAATTCAACATATAATGTCATTGCACTACAAAATATTGCAAATATAGTAAAAAGTTCATATATGTTTAATTACATATTTATTTATTTTAATGTAGCATGTTCGCCACATGTGCAGCACATTTTTAATATCTCACTTTATTTTACTTAAACAATAATTTTTTATTGTGTTTTGTAAGTTGCTTATGTATGTATATTTTCACTTTTTTCGTTTTATTTTGTTTTTATATTTACATAATTAGTACTACAAAATGTAAATGTTTTTGTTTCAGTTATTTTCTAGACATTAGGTACTTTCAGTTAATGATTAGATTTATTTTTCACAATTCTTCAAACAATTTTTTTTTTACCAACAGTATGCAAGCAACTGTCTGTTTTTTGGTTTGGAAAATATTTACTCAAGCTGTTGCGGTTGTCGTTTTTTATTTTGATAGAAACAAGTGTATCTATATTTCTAAATAAAAAAAAAATATTTATAATTTTTAATAAAAAAAAAACAATTATTTATACTTTTAAATTAAAAAATATGAACACTTTTTATTAAACAGAAAATTGGATATTATCATCAAAAACTAATCGTTTATAAATAAAATATTCGAATTTATAAGTTCCACACCGCATTTCAACACCCTCACTTAGGAGAAAGAATCATTTTGAATAGATTTTTTCCTTAAAAAACGGCGTACCGTGTGTACCAAATACATTTTTAATTTTCTAAATTTATGGGTAAAGCCAAATTTAAAATTTCTTCAATGAAAATATGCCCCATGCGATTCTGCGAATTTCTAAATTTATATATATTTTCTCTACCAGTAGTTTAGGAGTTATTTTGCCACCAAATTGAATGCAATTTTTCTGCAGCGGCACCCGATGCACCAAAAATTTGCAGCATACACAAAGGTGCGAAATGAGGAACACGGAACATGGAACCAAACCGGAAGTACATAATAACCCGGAAACGGATGTAATCACAACCGAAAATGACCGGTCTTATATTTATGCCGGAAATGGGAAACGGAAGTGTTGAATTTTACTTCCGGTTAAATTCCGTATTTCCGGTTCGAGGACTCCCGTTTCCGGTTCATAACTTGGGTACCGTTATTCCATTTCCATCCAAAAACCCCCGTTTCCGGTTTACAAATTCCGATCGTGTTTTATGCCGGAAGTTGGTTAACGCTATTCCACTTCCTGTCAATAACTTCCGTTTCCGGTTTACAACTTCCGGTTGGTTTTCATACCGGAAGTTAAGTACCGTTATTTCATTTACGGTCGTGTTGCTTTTCCTGTTTCTGGGCATTGCATATGTCCGTATCCGTGTATGCATTGTACATATATGCCCGCATCCGTGTTCCCAATTTCGCCCCTTTGTGTATGCTGCAAATTTCTGGTGCATCGGGCGCCGCTGCAGAAAAAATTGCTTTCAATTTGGTGGCAAAATCTCAGATTTCTACCAGGTGCCCAGGAACATGTAGCAAGCAGCTACCGAATACAAAAATGCTTATAACTTCTAAACTACTGGTCGTAGAGAAAATATAAAAATTCAAATGTGGATTCACCCATAAATTTAGAAAAATAAAAATGTGTACCAAATCGCCCATTTATAAAGATATTAGGCATTAAATGCCTCAGCATTTTGATTATAAAAGTTAGTTAAACTAAAAATAAAATTTGTAATATTAAAAAATTCTTAACCATGCATATTTATACTTTATTTTGGTATGTGGATTTATTTTTTATTACATACAAATAATTATTGTTTATGAAACATTTGAAATAAAAATACATACATACGTACAGCTATCATACCTGTAAAACCACAATAACAACAATTTGAGTAAATGCTGCAACTTTAAATGGTTTCAGTTCCATAAACCAATAACAATCGCTATTAACAATTTTAAAATTTCAGAAAATATTCAAATATTAAAGAAT
Organism: Bactrocera latifrons; assembly: GCF_001853355.1. Lineage (NCBI taxonomy): Eukaryota > Metazoa > Arthropoda > Insecta > Diptera > Tephritidae > Bactrocera > Bactrocera latifrons. Next base: position 7,694 of record NW_017535374.1, read on the forward strand.
TCATAACCTCACATTATTTAGTTTGAATCTTCTCCTTCTTTACTATTATAGCCGCAAAAGAAGAAAGTTTAAATATCAACAATTATTTCCACTTCTTAGCATAATTTAATTGAAATAGAAAAATATTCATTGCGCTCATGATGTGATGTTTTAACATTATAAATTAAATTTTCAGTCAGTCAAAAATATTAAAAAAATTAATTCTTTAAACAAAAATGAAATCAACAATAATTTTATTCACATAAATAATAAATATACATAATAGAAGGTTTCAAACTGAATTTCGAATACATTGTCTACTGTCAAAGTCCTTTAGGACTCCAAAAATACTATCTGCTTAAATTTGATAAACATTCATGTAATTAATAGTTAAATAATATTTATAAAACTATTCATATCAATGCCTAAGAACTGAGAACTTGTTAAGTCATTGTTGACGCTCTCAGTTCTTAGTTGTTAAGTGGGTATTCTTGTCTAGAATTAAAAAAAAATATATTTCTTTATTTTTAAATTTGAACGACATAAGACTTTGCGAAACACATATTTTCATAGAACTGCCAAAACGATACCTACGATTTCTCAGGATCTACTGCAGCGATTTAACTGAAATTTTTGGAGAGTCTTCTTAATGGACTTGTCTATGTCTGGAAATGTCCATATCCACAAATTTAAATTTTTACTATTGAAAAATTTGAAAATTTTTTGATAATTCGAATTTTCTACACAAATACACAAATTGTTTTTTTTTTTTCAAGCATTCGCCATTTCGTAAACAATTCCAATTTTTTTTATAATTTCAGATACTCTTACTGAGATTTTATTCAATATTAATGTTTTTTCCGTTTCAGTTTACTGGGTTGAAATCATGAGTATGGTCACGGGCAAGGTTTTGGGACCCCTCACTTTATCAGCGCGTTAAATTTATAAATTTAAAAAGTTTTTAACTTTTTAATTTTTTTTATTTTGATTTTGTTATCAGGTTGTGAAACATTTATCATTACCTAAGCACAATAACGGAAATGCCATACTTATGCTGTCTCTTATACACATCTAATAAAATCAATTTAAAAAAAAATTAGAAAATCAAATTTAAAAACTAAGAGAAAAATAAACCAAAAGTATTAACCAAAAAATAAAATTAAAAAGCAATTACCAAATACATTTAAAAAACTTTATTATCATAAAATTATATAAAGGATACACTAAAAGTACATGATGGTGACGTGTAAATAGCAAAGCCAATAAAAAATTAGAAAAAAATTTAAGAGCTGTCATAATTAAAGCTTACAATTTAAGTACGCTAGCACATAAAAGTAAAAAATTTAAGATATAACAGATCAGGCTAGTATACACTGAAAAATAAGTCGCAAATTTTTTTTAAATAATATAATTTTTGCTAACAAGTGCACAGTTGCCAGAGTGAATTACAAACAAATACAAAATAAAAGGTTGTACAAAAGGAAATACAACGAATAAAAATATAAAAAATATACACATTAAACTAATGTACACACATATAAAGCATACATAAGTATAATTTAAAAAAATGGAAACACTAAAGAAAGTAAGAACACAAGATGGTATCATCAAGGGCATTCATCACAAACGTTTTGACTGGAAGCGACCAATTTGCGATACACCAATTCACTAGGTGGCCCAACACTCAATGTTTCGTTACCTCGTTTGCGTCGACGGGCTATAATGAAGGCCAGCATAAATGTTAGCGAAGCGAAAAGTAACATTAGAGATGCCACCAGTATGGCAGTGCCACCAGGATGATGTGATTTTGTTGTTAGCTGTGTTGAGATCTGTTCCATTTCAGGTGCGTTCGCACCTAGCGCTGGTTTGTCCGTGTTACTGACGTTAGATTTGAACAAAACTTCGTCCACATGATGTTCCGGGCCGGAGCGACTCAATGTGTTGCTCTTGCTAAGCGTAGTTGTTTTTGCAGCAGACAAAGGCATCGATTTCGCTAGGGTTTTATGTAGAAATTTATGTACACGCATCGGATTCAATTCGGCGACATAAATCTCATTGCCATCCTTGGTGACGGCCACGTCATGTGGATTTGAAAACTGCATATCATTAGGTCCGAACTTTGAGATCACCTGTTTGGTGCGCATATTGATCACATAGCCGCGTACTTCGTTGTAAGGTAGCGATCTGATGCCTAATTCACCGATTGGTCCATTAACAACAACAAGTTGACCGCCTGTACGTATTTTTTTATTATAAATTATTAATTATTTTGTAAAAATTTGACACACAAAAAATATATTTTTTAAATTGTTATGTTAATTTACCTTCCACTGGCGTATAATCCATGCTAAATAAGCGATCGCCTATAATTTGACTATGATATTGTGAATGGAATGTACCGTTGGTCCAATAGAAACACTGCACACGACCATTTTCACGATCAGCTGCGCAGATTAGCTGCTGTTCAGGCACAAGCGTGAGTGCGTGCGGAATGGCGAAGTAGTTCTTTGGCGCCACTTCGAAGGACATGCCTACATAAAGAATTTTTTAAGTTACTATGTAGTGTATATGAAATGTTTTAGTTACTCACCGGAGAATGAGTTTTGTCCCCATGAAAGGATTTTATTGCCAGCTTTGTCATATTTCAAAATACGTGCATTGCAGTAACCATCTGCGACGAAGAAATCACCATTCTCGAGTACGGCAACTGAAGTGGGTTTGCAAAATTTCGAATCACCTACGCCGGGTGTAAAAGCCGTACCCAAAGTCAGCAGGGGTTTATCATTAGAACCGCGTGGACCGAATTTGAAAACTTGATGCAGCGCCACATCGGTTACCCAAGCATTATCCTCATGATCGATGGTCAAACCATGTGGCATATAGAATCTAAAATTAATAATATTTAATATATAACATTTAATTTGTAGTATATATATTACAACTTACAAGTCCTTCCCCCAACCATATACGACATGACCACTTTTACGTTCTAATGCCAATACGGTATTAGCGCGTATGGGTCCTTTTTTACGTTGTTGAAAGACATTGCGGTTGTTGAACGTATTGCCATCCCAAATACGATCTACACGATGAAATATAACCACATTTGCTTCCTTGTCAAAACTTACCGCACTCACTGCACCCAATTTCAGCTCATCAGCTGGCCAAGCACTTTGATACACATAAGCTACAAGCAAGTTAAAGTACAATGTATATATATGGCATACTAAAGTTACTCACTTGTATTTAATTTCTCGATTTCTTCTTTCACATCGATTTTCTCAGCTTTTAATTTAGGTGGCTGTGGCCAACTTATATCAGCTGAGCCGCCTTGCATAATCTGTTGAATGCGCTTATTTTTGCTTAAACTTTTGTCATCTGAGGACAAATAGCGTTGTATTGAGAGATTCTGAAAAGTTAGTATACACATTTAATGAGTTTGTAATGAGATATATAAACATACAAAGTTGTTTATTATTTTTACGATTTCTTATCAGCTAGCAAAACTAGAGTAAAACTAAAAAATGTTAAATTCAATAGCAAAGAAACTATACCGTTCACATATAATGATGTTTTCATACAATAACTTCATTTTGATCGATCAGTTTATATGACAGCTACTATATTCTTGGAAAGAAACGAACATGATGAAAAATTCAGGTCAATATCTCAACAACTGAGGGACTAAATCGCATATAGACAGACAAAGCGACATGGCAAGTCCAACTCAGCTCGTCACGCTGATGATTTATATACATATTTTATATAATCGACTAAGTTTTCTTTTGTATGTGGAAACTTAATATACCCTAAACATTCAAATCTGCAGTTTTTCCCCGGTGCTAAGTGCTGACGTTACTGTCGTTGTAACTTTACTACTTAGATTCGGTTCTGCCACAATAGCGCAACAGCATAATTTCCCACCCTGACAAAAATAAATATATGCACACCACACATATAGAAGCTTTTCACACATACAACAAAAACTAGCATATGCCAACAAAGTATAAAAATTTCCACTCTACATTTTATTATTATAAATATAACTTATTAGGAAGTTTCAATGCTTACCTCATCAGTGGCAGAGTCGGCTATGCAAAGCGCCAAAAATACCAGTGAAATGCTGCAGGTAGAACGAACAAAATTTGAAGTGATCATTTTGGCTACTTGTCTTTGTCCCTGAATGATTCGTTTTTCGATCGGTTGCACTCCCTTTGAGTATGTCGTAATTTATAAGTAGCGAGATTCGCAGGAAAAAAGACTAATTGTATTTGTTAAATAATAAGACTGAGTTTCTTTTTACATTATTAGTTTCAAATGGAATAAATAAATGCACAAAGCTGACAAAAATTACTGTATACGTCTGTAAACAGATGTCATTGAGCTGGAGCTACTAGAATTGTATCGAAGTAACGATATCAAACCGATATTTAGTAAAAAATTTATTACGAGGTCTGCTGTAATATATTTTTATGGTGAATTTTCACATCTCTAAGTTGGAGATGCCACTTCACGCCGTTAGTATAATAAAAAACACTTAGCGCTGCCATCACGAACACATATGAAACGCATGTTACTCTATCGGTAGTTTTAAACCTATCGATTGCTGTTTCTTTGCTAACCAACTATCGGTTAATGAACTATTAAATTAACCAAAAGTGCTACCAGGAATTTCTATCAAAGTTTATATGAACAAAATGATCATTCTAACCGAAACAGGTTTAAATTTTATGAGGTCAATGTCACTTTTGTTTACATTTAAACAAGTCCACAATTGTTGTTTAAAATTAGCGTCATCGACTCTTTTGTTTATATTTTATTGGCTCAATGGGCGCTTTGTTTACATTTTTGAGGTTAATAAGTCGTTTGTTTTCATTTGTTCAGGTCTATCACCTTTACAAGATCGCTACAGCAATCTTTATTGAAAACTTCATTTGATGAGATATCTTCACAAAATTTGACATGGGTTATTGCTTAAGGAAATAATGCAATCTTCAAATAAATGATTTTGATTCAAATAACATCACTTCGCGACGTAAGAGTCACCTAAGCACTTGCTAGAAATAGAGCCTGGTATACTTATATAGACACAGCTGGTCGCCAGCTACCGTTGAAGTCATCTTGTGACTTTCAATTCACATCACTGGTCGGCGTGAGCGTCACACGAGCACTGGCCAGACACGGTACCTTCTTTTCTTATATAGAATCCGCTGGTCGAAAGATACCGTTGAAGTCACCCTGTGACTTACAATTCACATCACTGGTCGGCGTGAGTGTCGCACAAGCAATGGCCATGCACGTTGCCTCCTTTTCTTACAGCGCCAGCGGGTCGCCAGCTATTGCTCACTTCTTTATAAAAAAAGCCGAAATATGTACTTACTCTTTTTAGTTTACTCAATTTTGTTTCATTACTTTCCTTGTATAAATAAAATGTAGTATTATTTGTATTTTTAAATTTTTATTCGTAATATTTTTAGTTTTTGTTTTTTACTTACAAGAGTTTTACATGCACTGGATCTCGATACATTTAATTCTTAGTTTTTGGTTATATGCTATAAATATTTGTTTTTTATGTCCAAAAAAAAAAAAAAGGTTTATAAGCCAATAGTTACGGATATTAAGTAAAAATATGTTTAGAAATAAAAATTTTTTATATATTTTTTTGAAACTTCTTCAAGGTGCACAATAAGAGTTTGGTAATGGAGAGCAATAAATTATCTTACAAAACATTGGCAAAGGAAAAAATATGTATTGAAAATAATAATAATAAAAAGTTTAAACATTATTTTTGCATGACTTTGTCGACAGTGTACAAACATAAGAAAATTATTTTACAATATTTACCACGTGTCTGGTATGTATGTATATATTAACTTGGTTTACTTACACTTTGCTATGACTAATATGTTATTAGTGAGTTTGTACAACAATTTAAGGCAATTTATATGAATGTATTATCTTTAATTCTATATGCATGCATATGAGCTAAGGTATTTCTGTATGTGCTTATGTCACTATGCACTATATGTATGTAAATTTTTTATTACTTACACTAATGAGTTTTATTTCATTTTTTTGAATTTTAATATAATTTGTTTGTTGTTATAATAATATATTTTTTATTATAATAAATCATTCAACACAGGCGTTACTTTTATGCATATGTTTGTATGTATGTATATGTTTGTTGACTGAAGTTTGACTACATATTTTGATATAAGTAAAATAAATGTAGTTAATATTGGGTAGTCGAAAAAGTCTTTTCGTATTTCTAATCAAACTTCAACTTTTTTGGTGATTGGTAGCACTCGAGATGTACGTCTGCAACGACATATATTGGCAAAATACGAAAAGACTTTTTCGACTACCGAATATATGTATAATATAATAACTGTTTACAAAAAGCGGTTCTAATAATTCTGCGCATATTTTTATATGTATTTATGTTGTTAATGGTAATGATAATAATGCACAGGTGATGATTATCAACAGTAAATGATAGGCATGTATGCATGTATATACATATGTATATAAAAATGGATTAACATAAAATTTATATTTAACGCGAGTTTTTACATAAGTATAACGCTTAATTCAACATATAATGTCATTGCACTACAAAATATTGCAAATATAGTAAAAAGTTCATATATGTTTAATTACATATTTATTTATTTTAATGTAGCATGTTCGCCACATGTGCAGCACATTTTTAATATCTCACTTTATTTTACTTAAACAATAATTTTTTATTGTGTTTTGTAAGTTGCTTATGTATGTATATTTTCACTTTTTTCGTTTTATTTTGTTTTTATATTTACATAATTAGTACTACAAAATGTAAATGTTTTTGTTTCAGTTATTTTCTAGACATTAGGTACTTTCAGTTAATGATTAGATTTATTTTTCACAATTCTTCAAACAATTTTTTTTTTACCAACAGTATGCAAGCAACTGTCTGTTTTTTGGTTTGGAAAATATTTACTCAAGCTGTTGCGGTTGTCGTTTTTTATTTTGATAGAAACAAGTGTATCTATATTTCTAAATAAAAAAAAAATATTTATAATTTTTAATAAAAAAAAAACAATTATTTATACTTTTAAATTAAAAAATATGAACACTTTTTATTAAACAGAAAATTGGATATTATCATCAAAAACTAATCGTTTATAAATAAAATATTCGAATTTATAAGTTCCACACCGCATTTCAACACCCTCACTTAGGAGAAAGAATCATTTTGAATAGATTTTTTCCTTAAAAAACGGCGTACCGTGTGTACCAAATACATTTTTAATTTTCTAAATTTATGGGTAAAGCCAAATTTAAAATTTCTTCAATGAAAATATGCCCCATGCGATTCTGCGAATTTCTAAATTTATATATATTTTCTCTACCAGTAGTTTAGGAGTTATTTTGCCACCAAATTGAATGCAATTTTTCTGCAGCGGCACCCGATGCACCAAAAATTTGCAGCATACACAAAGGTGCGAAATGAGGAACACGGAACATGGAACCAAACCGGAAGTACATAATAACCCGGAAACGGATGTAATCACAACCGAAAATGACCGGTCTTATATTTATGCCGGAAATGGGAAACGGAAGTGTTGAATTTTACTTCCGGTTAAATTCCGTATTTCCGGTTCGAGGACTCCCGTTTCCGGTTCATAACTTGGGTACCGTTATTCCATTTCCATCCAAAAACCCCCGTTTCCGGTTTACAAATTCCGATCGTGTTTTATGCCGGAAGTTGGTTAACGCTATTCCACTTCCTGTCAATAACTTCCGTTTCCGGTTTACAACTTCCGGTTGGTTTTCATACCGGAAGTTAAGTACCGTTATTTCATTTACGGTCGTGTTGCTTTTCCTGTTTCTGGGCATTGCATATGTCCGTATCCGTGTATGCATTGTACATATATGCCCGCATCCGTGTTCCCAATTTCGCCCCTTTGTGTATGCTGCAAATTTCTGGTGCATCGGGCGCCGCTGCAGAAAAAATTGCTTTCAATTTGGTGGCAAAATCTCAGATTTCTACCAGGTGCCCAGGAACATGTAGCAAGCAGCTACCGAATACAAAAATGCTTATAACTTCTAAACTACTGGTCGTAGAGAAAATATAAAAATTCAAATGTGGATTCACCCATAAATTTAGAAAAATAAAAATGTGTACCAAATCGCCCATTTATAAAGATATTAGGCATTAAATGCCTCAGCATTTTGATTATAAAAGTTAGTTAAACTAAAAATAAAATTTGTAATATTAAAAAATTCTTAACCATGCATATTTATACTTTATTTTGGTATGTGGATTTATTTTTTATTACATACAAATAATTATTGTTTATGAAACATTTGAAATAAAAATACATACATACGTACAGCTATCATACCTGTAAAACCACAATAACAACAATTTGAGTAAATGCTGCAACTTTAAATGGTTTCAGTTCCATAAACCAATAACAATCGCTATTAACAATTTTAAAATTTCAGAAAATATTCAAATATTAAAGAATTCATAACCTCACATTATTTAGTTTGAATCTTCTCCTTCTTTACTATTATAGCCGCAAAAGAAGAAAGTTTAAATATCAACAATTATTTCCACTTCTTAGCATAATTTAATTGAAATAGAAAAATATTCATTGCGCTCATGATGTGATGTTTTAACATTATAAATTAAATTTTCAGTCAGTCAAAAATATTAAAAAAATTAATTCTTTAAACAAAAATGAAATCAACAATAATTTTATTCACATAAATAATAAATATACATAATAGAAGGTTTCAAACTGAATTTCGAATACATTGTCTACTGTCAAAGTCCTTTAGGACTCCAAAAATACTATCTGCTTAAATTTGATAAACATTCATGTAATTAATAGTTAAATAATATTTATAAAACTATTCATATCAATGCCTAAGAACTGAGAACTTGTTAAGTCATTGTTGACGCTCTCAGTTCTTAGTTGTTAAGTGGGTATTCTTGTCTAGAATTAAAAAAAAATATATTTCTTTATTTTTAAATTTGAACGACATAAGACTTTGCGAAACACATATTTTCATAGAACTGCCAAAACGATACCTACGATTTCTCAGGATCTACTGCAGCGATTTAACTGAAATTTTTGGAGAGTCTTCTTAATGGACTTGTCTATGTCTGGAAATGTCCATATCCACAAATTTAAATTTTTACTATTGAAAAATTTGAAAATTTTTTGATAATTCGAATTTTCTACACAAATACACAAATTGTTTTTTTTTTTTCAAGYATTCGCCATTTCGTAAACAATTCCAATTTTTTTTATAATTTCAGATACTCTTACTGAGATTTTATTCAATATTAATGTTTTTTCCGTTTCAGTTTACTGGGTTGAAATCATGAGTATGGTCACGGGCAAGGTTTTGGGACCCCTCACTTTATCAGCGCGTTAAATTTATAAATTTAAAAAGTTTTTAACTTTTTAATTTTTTTTATTTTGATTTTTTTTTTGCTTTTTTTCTGTATTCTTGTGTCAAGTGTAACTTTTTTGAGACTTGCCAATTCTCCAGCTCCCAATTTTTTAAATTTTTAACTTTTTTTTTTTTGACTTTTTTCAGTATTCTTTCAAAGTTTATAAATACTAATGGGAAAATGTTTAGTAAAAAACATTGATTGCCTTCTTTTAGAACACTTCAAAAATCTAAAATTCATGCCTCTAGACTAGAAAACCACCTTAAGAAAAATCCAGAAAAAACTACATATTTTAAAATGTTCTCGCAAATATTCATTAAAACTTTCTAGCTTTTCAGTTTCATAAAATTTTTGATTTCATAATTACCATAATTAATAATAATATATTAATAAAAAAATACATGCATAAAATATAATTTTTAATATAAAATTTATTACATAATAAAATATTGCATATTTTTTGATTTCATTAAAAAAAAAATTCTCATTTACTCCTCCTTTGAATGCATTAATTTCTCTTGATGCTGCTCAAAAGAAACAATAACAAACGCCAAATTGAGCGCCAATTAGTAAAAGTGACGGCACAACACTATAGCGTGTGTGCTAGAGCGAGATAGAGCTAGTTCGAGAGAATGAAACTTTTTGTAGCTGCAGACCCGCTGCACGCTACTCTTAGATTTCGGGGCATCAACTGTTAACTCACCTAAACAGCGGTGAGTTACAGAGATCTCGTGCTAAATAATTTACAAAAACGACACAAATCGACACGAACGCATGTCGCAGTGATACAGTTATGTGCGTTTAACATAAACGTGTTTAACAAATTATTTGAAATTATTTAACAAAGGATGCGTTTAGCCAATATGAACTTAGTTTTGCCAGCCAGTTGGCTTGCAGTAGCACTTACACACACATACATATTTAGTTGCATGCATTTACTTGCAGCTTATAGGCATATGTACATATGTATGTATATGTTTACAAACGTTTACATGTCAATTTTTTTTTTATAAATAACTTTTTTAATATATAAACTTTTGTTATATAAATATTTTTTATATATGTATGTATATGTAAATAATATAAAAAAAAAATTAAATAATGACGTAACAACTAAAATCACCTGCGCCGCACTCAGTAACTGATTTTCTTGCGCAGCTTTAGTTTTGTCTCGCGCTCGCGCTCGACCGCCAACACCGCCGCCGCGGCATAGCGCGCGCCACTGCCGCGCTGCAAATACAAACCATGCGCAGTGTTGGCCGCTGTCGGTGTCGGTATGCCCGATGTGGAAGTCGACGACGCCGACGAAGCAGTGGACGACTCGAGCATAGTGTTGTTGGTCGTCGTTGGCGCCGCCGCTGCGTTGGTTAAGTGATGACGCGTGCGATAGCCGCCAACATGTGACACCGTGCGGTTGCTGCCGCCGGCAATTAGCTCAGCGCCAGCAGCAACACTACCACCGTCGGTGCAACTACTTAGCTGGTTGTTGTTATTGTTATTGTTAGCGTTATTGCTCCCACTGGCGCATGTGTTGCTGCTGTTACTCTGCATTGTCGCATTGCCATTGCTGCCAGCTGTTTTGCGCAGTAGCTTCGTATTGTACTCATCGCATTTGTCCTTTTCGAGGCGCGTGCTGCTCAGCGAACGTTTATTGCGTTTCGTGATGCCCGTTGGGATGCCAGTAGGTGAGGCGCGCGCAGCAGTAGTTGTTGTTGAGTTGGCGCCGGCTGCTGATGTGTTGACCGCATCGTAACTGCCGCCGCCGCGTCCGCTGCCAGCGCCGCAATTTGTGTTGCTACTCAGACGGTTTGTATCTAGAGGCGGTGTGGAACGCAAATTTTCATTTATTTGTACATTAATATGGTTATTATTATTATTATTGTTGTTGTTGTTGTTGCTATTATTATTATTATTAATATAGTTGATATTATGCTTGTTGGCATTACTGCCATGACTATGATGGTGATGATGTCGCTGATAATAAATATGCGATTTTGGCAGCGACGTCGACTGTGTCACTTTATTGTTGTGCGCAAAGGCACTAGCGCCGCGCGCATCGCCGCCTTGTAATGGATTCGAATTTAGATCAAGCGTTGCCGAAATGGAACGCGCGCCACCGGCAACACCACCACCAACACTACAACCAGTATCACCACCACCACCGCCAGCGTCTAATGGCGTGGAAGCCGCTGTAGTTGTTGCGCTCGAAATTGTCGGTATTGCGGACGCGTCGCGGTAGTAACGCGCTGTTACAGTTGTGCAAGGCGGCTCCACAGCCGCACCAACCGCGGCAGCACCCGCGCGATTATAGCGTATACGCGAGCGCCCACGCAATGTCATGTGATGATGTGGCGCGCGTGAGGCACCGCCGCGCGTTGGTGGTATTGTAGCGCATGAGCCTATACCGCTACCGCTACTGCTGGCTGACGTTGTCGTCGGCGCGCCGCTCCCATCGATAAACGCCGCGTTTGCGCGCACCACCGGTATCTTGCTCTCATTCATGCCGGCTGTCGCGACATTCGATGTCGAACTAATCAAAGTGTTGTTGTACGTTTTCGTTTGCTTGTTGAGACTGCTCAACGTGGGCGTGGTGACATCGTGATGATGGTGGTGGTGATGATGATGCGGCAGCGCGCAGCCGCTGCTTGTGGTCGCCGTTGTGTTGTTATCTGCGGCTATATTTCCAATTGCGGTATTGCTATTGTTATTGCTCAGCTGCTGCTGTTGTTGTTGCAGTTGTTGTGTTTCCGCTTTGCGTAAGTGCATAAAACCCATTCTGTATATTATTACAAGATTGTCAGGTTGTAACGTTTTTTGTTTCGGTTAAAGGAGTCGGTATGAATTTGTTTCATCGGTGCGTTTTCAATTAGTAGTGGAACAGGAGTGTTTAAAGCAACCCCAGAAATACCGTAGAATATTTATATTAATATATATGTATGTATATGCGCAGATATTGTAGTGGTTTGGGCAGTGGAAGTTAAAGAGAGAGAAAAAGTAGAAGAATATCTTTGGATTAATTCATATTTCATAGACGGTGGTTTTTTCTACTAGTCTAATCTTGAAACAGTGTTGCATTTTCGTACTTTTAAGCGGCAGAGAGCTTTTGTAATGCGTTATAAATGATTCTAAGCTTAAAAAAAAAAAAATAAAATAAAAAAAAATTAATTTGACGATTGTAGCATATTTTTTAACAATTAAATAGTTAGAAATTTAAAGTATATTTTTTTTACTGAAAACAGAATTTTTTACCAACTAAACCCGATTTTGACTAAATCTGTATTTATGGTAAAAATCGGTAATTAATATCCTCCTAATTCTAAGCATTTTTTTTTAATTTTTTTTCAACCCTTTCTTTCATTTCTTTTGTCTTATATTTTTAAAAATTTAATTTTTACCAACTAAATCCGACTTTTAGTAAGTCCGTGTATTTAATTAATAACAATAAATAATTTGTGCTTAATTGTAGGCAATTTTTATTTATAATTAAGTTTTTAAAGCATTTCTTTTTTTCTTATATTTTATTTTCGAATATTTTTGCTTTTTGAATACTTTACTTTTTAATGTTTTTTTTTTATATATTACTTTAAAAAAATCTTTACCTTAAACATTTAATACTTAAAATTCATTAACTAACTCAAATGTTGAATAATTTTATGAAATTGAAAATATTTTTGATCATATATTATTTAACATTCAAACATTTTTTTTTTATTAAGAAATTAACCTTTAACTAACAAATACCGATTTTCACTGATTGATATGCGCCTAAATGTAGCAACTTTTTCTATCTATATTCAAGTTATTAAGGGAATACATGGGCTTACGGGTTTCAAAATCAAATTTTTTTATTGTCTTTATTAAATTTTAAAAGACCTCTAGAATAATGTCCTAAATTTTCAAGTTTTCTCGATTGGCAAGATTTATCGAGAACTACTCAACCGATCTTTATGAAATTTAATTTTACACAGCTCTTTGTGATACAATTATTTTAGACGTGGACGAAGAATTTTTTCAATTACAACTATTTAAAAAAGGATTTTTTTTTTTATTTTTGTTGAGATTTGTTGATATATGTGTAGTTTTGTAAGCTATTAATTTTCCATTTTTAGTTTTTTTTTTTTACTATTTTTATGACTTAAAAACTTTTTTACGATTTTTTTATATTTATGGCTTCAAAAAAATTTTTATTTTAAAAACTATTTTTGCTGATTTCATTAAGCTTCAAAGTTGTAGACTTCAAATTCAATATTTTATATATTTTTATATTTTTTAATATATTTAATATATTTGAAATATTTTTATTATTTAATTTAAAACAGTTTTTTATTTATTATTCTTTCTATTACTTTAACAATAAAAGCAACACTGTTTCAAATATTTTCATACATAAAAATAAAAAGCCCTCAATAGCAAAAATTCAATGAATCTTTGCCTCATTGCTGAAATGCCAAAGCCGCAGGAAAACGGACGGGAGCTTGGTAGGTGTGAAAGAAGAGCGAAAGAACTAGCAGAATTAGCACAAACTACTTACAAAAAAGAACAATCAAATAAAAATCAATGCACGCAGACGAAATAACCATATATACAAATGTTGAATATAAAAAATCAAAACGTAGCAAATGCTTCAAAGAGGGAAATAAAGGATTTATTTACAAAATAAAGTTAGAGGAAACAGCGATGCCATACAAACTCAAATGCAAACAGACGATTAGAAAAATATTTGCCAAAAGTATGTAATGCCGAAAAAGTGTTTGCATAAACAAAACAAAAACAAATTCATAATTTGGTTGCGGTAAATCGATTTGGTGTTTATTAATAATATATAATTGGTTTTTATTTGATTTTATAAAAGTATTAATTAATTCATGCAAATAACGCTTATGTTATTGTAAAATATTAATTTTATTAATATTTAATCTTAATTAATTTCATTAATTTTAATGCTAATGCTTAGCTGCATACAATATTTAGCTAAAAACTATATATTTTAATTTTTAGAAAATTTTCAAATAGTTTTTGTTTTTTTTTCTAATAAACAAAGAACCTGGCAATAATATAAGGCGTTACGACTGTATGTAATTTAATTACTATAATTAATAATATGTAAATATTTTGAGGAAAAATCGACACTAGCTGTAGTAGTTTAGAGAATAATTTAACTGAAAGCACGCTGCACAAAGGTTTTCGAAATATAAAATTATAGCTTATAAGCGCGATATGGTACATATAATAGGTTGTCGAAAAAGTCTTGCGGTATTTTTATTGAATTTTCAATTGTTCATAAAAAAACAAAAAAACTCATGCCCAGCTCTTGACCGATGCTACGGCTGCTACTATGCCGGTCTCCTTCGACCAATTCAGCGATTTTATCGCAATTTTCGACGACAGGCCTTCCGGAGCGTGGCGCATCTTCGACCACATCTACACCAGAACGAAAACGTTGAAACCATCGTTGTGCGATGGAAATGGAAACTGTGTCG